>NW_028185717.1:2051739-2085377 GCF_003343005.1 Rhea americana | reverse complement strand
GTTCAAGGATTAACATCATTTTGTGTCTCTATACTTTGAACTGATGTTTCTATTTACATTTGAAGYAGATTTTCAGGGGAATTATTATACTGCAACAACATATACATAACTTCATACAAATAAAAGGTTGTTCTCTTCCYAAATCCAAAACAAATTCTCTTCTACACATAAATAAAAATATATAAACTGTAAAATAACATTGTCTTAGAATTTTTGCTTYGTATTTCAGTCATTTCACAAACAAGAATTAATGGTTAATTCCACAAGTAAGAATCTMTGTCTGTAGAAGAACCTGCCTCTTCAGTTAGTTAAGTCTTTAAATTGGCCCCTCAGCCTCTGTTAGAACTGCAAAATTTTAACTCATACTCCAGTGTATAGAGCAGAGAAATCTTTAAAAATCCACATTCCTAGAAGAGTCAGAAAGTCTGGAATTCCTTTCGCCCTAATTTTAGTTAACTGTCTCAGCTATACTTCTCTAAAACTCCACTTCCATCACTGGAGGAGACATTTTTTACTGCACAGCTCACCTGGTAATTTTAGATGCTTTAGAATATTAGTAATGTCCTAGAAATGTCACAAAACCACCTAGAAATGTCACAAATAAAAACAGAGCACAGGGTGATTATGCCAAAGGCAGACATCATAAGAGTCCCCTACAGTGTCTGTTGGTCTTAAACTCTGGTTGTCACATTTTTCATTATAATAGCATGTAGAAGTAATCCTCAAACCAAGAATGTTTGAGATTTGAAAATATTAATGAAAATTCAGATATGAAGTCAGTATTATTCAATATTACAGCCCATGAAAAAAATATTTCCCTGAACTAAAGATTAATAAGAAGTTTGTCCTCATATTTTTGTGGGAACTATTTTAGTTCAAGTGATTAATACCCTRATATGAAATTCCCACCTTGCAGGTAGGATCATCTAGAAGTAGACTGTACCGTACCATGAGCTTTGGCCCACTGTAGATTCCGTGCCAGAGACTCTGCAGAAGATACGGTTTGTTGAATGGGATCAGTCAGCGCCCTCTTCTCAGATAAACTGCTGCGGATCTCCAAGGCTTGCTTGCCTTTGGTCAGGTGACACTTGCCCATATCTAAAAATAAGATGCAAATCTCTCTCAAAATAAGCGCTGTGCAAACTCTAAACTAACTACATCACTACGAGGTTGCCCAGTTGCTATGGTTATGGCAGTGTTGGGACTTCCACGTAAACTTGCATTTTCAGAAGTATTCCTTTCCCACGTTTGCCATTCATTCAAGGCTGCARGTTTGCAGAGGTTCGCAGAACCGTGAGGAGCGGCTAATACACCACACGGTTGCGCACTGCAATTCAGATGGACCTGGGCAGGCTGCAGAGTTGGGCGGAGAGGAACCTCACGAAGTTCAAAGGGAAGTGCAGAGTCCCTCGCCTAGAGAGGAATAACTCCATGTACCAGTACAGGCAGAGGACTGACCTGATGGAAAGTAGCTCTGCAGAAAAGCCCCGGGGTCCTGGTGGACAACAGGCTGACCATGAGSCAGCAATGAGCCCTTGCGGCCAAGAAGGCCAACGGTCTCTTGGGCTGCATTAGGCAGAGTGTTGCCAGCAGGTCGAGGGAGGTGATCCTGCCCCTCTGCTCTGCCCTGGCGAGGCCTCATCTGGAGTGCTGTATCCAGTGCCACGCTCCCAACACACGAGAGGGAGTTACTGGAGCAAGTTCAGTGAAGGGCCATGATGATTAAAGGACTGGAGCATCTGACGTAACGAGGAGAGGCTGGGGTTGTTTAGCCTGAAGAGAAGGCTTAGTGGGGCATCTGATCAATGTGCACACATATCTGAAGGGAAGGTGTAAAGAAGAGAGAGTCAGACTCTTTTCAGTRGTGCCCATGGCAAGAGGCATTGAGCATCAACTGAAACACAGGAAGCTCCGTTTGAATCCTAGAAAAWWTTTTTTTWAGGTAAGAATGAMWKAGCACTGGAACAGGTTGCCTAGAGAGACYGTGGAGTGTCCGTCCTGGTAGAGACTCAAAWTCTGACTGGATGTAGTCCTGCGAAACCTGTTCTGGGTGATCCTGCTTGAGCAGAGGGGTTGGATTAGATGACCTTCAGAGGTCCCTTGCAATCTCAACCATTCTGTGAACTAGAAAAATCCTGAAAAWTTTCAGGTTATGAGTTTATAAAAATATGAAATGATGAAGGTTATTCAAGTGTAACATTTTAAGTCTGAATGTTTCTCTGGAACATGTTTAAGTGTTATCAGTGTAGCAATGTACTTGCTAAAACCTGCTGAAAACAAYGATGCTTTCCCTAGTGCCTGATGCAATTTTCCCACATACTTACAAATGCACATGTGCACACACACAAGCTGACTGAAACAACTGCTGAAGATCCTCTTTTTCCATCTGATTATGTGGAACCCACGCGCAGCCAGAGCGCTATGTACTGCTTCTGAATTTTGTTCAATTGTCCTCTGCCTTCTACGTTATCTCCCTCCTCATTCTTTTGTCTCACTGTTGGGACACTAATTTCCATTCCAGATCCCAACAGCAGCTGCCTTTGTATCTCCTCCATGATAAATCTGTATTTCTTTCTGCTATGATTTCAAGAAGAATGAGGTAATTAAGTAATGGGTCATGTGTTCAGATATCTAAGAGATACTCAGTTAYATTGTGCATAATATTTGAGGAAGTTAGGGAACGTGGCTACAGGCAGGAGAAGCCACGAACAAAAAACTTCAGATTATACTGACTCATACTCAAAGAGTGACAGAAAGGGTGTCAGGGGAAAGAGGGGGAAGAGAATGTTTCTGTATGCTTGTTCAGTATACAATTTGTAAACTTCTTGTCCTAGAGGAAAGAGTGATTGGTCTGTGGCCATTACAAAAATGTAGGTGGGTATCTATTTCTACTCCTTCTGCCTAGAGCAGGTTGATAATTGGAGCGTGTGGGTATTCCCCTTTAAATACCTAATGACAACACTGATGCTGGTTTGGGCAGATTATGAGGTTCACTCTCCACAAAAAAACGACTAGTCAGAATGTCTCAGAAGGCAAGAAAAGTGGAGGAAACAAATGAGGGGCCTACTTCAACATAAAGAAGTTTCAACAATGCTGGCGTAATGAATTTGGGCCTAGGTAGAGCAGCTGGAGAGCATCTAGCAGGTGGAGCTTTCCTACCGCTTTGGCAAGGCTTCAAAGAAACGCAGCTATAGCTAGCGCTCATGCTCTAGTCCTCTACTGCAAAGGAGAGGAAAGGGAGACCTCCAATTCTTCCTTTGTATTTAGGTAATGGCAAAAGGAGTGGTACTATAAACAAACAAACAGCACAACTCGTAATGCAAAAAGCACTCTGCTTGACTGCAGGGCTTGCAAAAGAAAAACATATCTCCCCATGCAAAAACAAACGATTTCAACCCTAAAGTTTGAGATGAATGTTTTAGTCTTAACAGTCTCAACATCTACAGATCGTATTTATTTCTTCAGAATAATTTTGACATCTTCTGAATAAAAAAAGTTTCATTAAACTTTTAGCTATTAAACTTTTCATGAAGTTTCTGTAAACACAGAAAATATGAACAGTAAGTTTGTTTTAGGGGATCTAGTCAAACAATATACCAGTTTTCTGTGCATTTAGGAACCTTTTGTATTTTTTCTGCTTTTTGGAGCCAAAAGACAGATTGGGCCAAATTATGGCTGCCATTACTGAGCTGCCATCCCACCAGGTATATTGGAAACAACAGCAAAACTTGGCTGATTGTGTGGATTTGAATTTCCTAACATTAGGAAGCCAGGCAGTGCCTTTATTCAAAAAGGCAATGATTTACCTACAAATAATACAATATACAGACAGATAYTGTCTTTGTTAATGGCTGTATCTATTCTTCTGTGTCTTCAGGAAATGCTTGCACAGAAGCAATACCTCTTTCAGCAGTTTTCACTTTACTGCTTCTCCTGTCAATTATAGAAAACAATAACTGAACAGAGTCCACTAAAAGAGCRGATTTTGACGTACACTTACACTCTTTGACTAAGAGCAAATAATTATCATCACTATAGCATACTTGGAGGTAGCAAGGACTGAGTCAATTGCTAAAGTGAACATGGAAGTGAGCAGACTACCAGCAGAATCAGACAGCATAAGACCAAAGAGCAGTTTTAGTGGATGGACAATTCAAAGCTCCATGCAGAAAAACCTCTTCAGAACAAGTAGTTCACCATGCAACAAGGTACACCAGAAAGAAGAGTATAATACTGCTATTTTCAAGAAGCTCAAATCTCTTTACAAAYAGTAAACTTTGTTCATCTGCTGCCTAATAACACCCACTTTCTGGTAAAGCTGATCTTTTAACAAAATGCAACAAGAAAGAGCCTAAAGAAGGGTACCACATTTGCTGTTCAAGAAGAATGGCAATTAAGCAAAGAAGTGTTTACATAATACAGACTGAAAAGACAGTTAATGTAGTAAGTTGGGCTCACCTTCTGCAACTTCATCTAGTAGCACAGTAATCTTCTTGTCTTCTAACAAACGTTCCTTCAAGAACTTCATGAAAATTCCATTAGCTAATCCAGAGTGCTGAATTTCAAAAGCTTCTGCTCCTTGGCACCTAAGAGATCACCATTATCAGAGAAGGAAAGGCATTATAAATGTTATATGACCTAAGGTCAACACGACGAGAAATGGAGTAAAGTTTCGTTCAGGACTGCGATAGAAGGAAATCCTACAATCTGAAAGCCAGGTTAAGTCTAGAGCCAGCCTGCTCTCTATACTATTGCAATGTTTGTTTGCAACCAACTCATCTAATTTCATGCTTACAACAAAACCATACCAGAGATAATGTCAAATTCAGTTTACATAAGGAGCTTAAATTTCTAATAGAAGACTATTAAAGCTCTTGACTATTTCTAGTCAATAGCTTTTGCATTTCGTTTGAAAACTAAYAGTGAAAGGTTACTTTAGTTTCAGCACAAGTAACCTCCTCAAATAATTTCAGCTGCAGTTGCAGCTTTTTTTCTTTATACCTAGAAAAGGAAAAGCAGTGGTCAATTTCTTCAAATAATTTATTTGTATGTTTACACCTATATGCCTTCTAGAAMTTTAATTTGTATTAACACAGCAGATGTGACCACATACGGTGCAGCATGTAGGTCACAGTTCAAYTGTTCCACAGCACTGGACCTTGTGCACAGGTAAAGACTGGTAAATACCATTAGCAACATACAGGACATAATTGGAGAGAATCTCCCCACCCAAAATAAGTTAGCACAAACAAATGAAACATTATGGATTTGTGGGTAAACTTTGCTTTTTCCTCCTCTGTGATTGTTCACCTCTAATAAATAGTATTTAGATTACAAYTAGAGCATTTCTACAATTAACTATTAAAATAAAAATCAGGAAAACACTGTTCAGTAACTTCAGAGTTGCTGATGCAGTTCTATCGCTAGCATTAGCCTCTATYTGAATGGGAGCATTACTTTACGGAAATCAGAAAATATGCATTTCTGCAGYTGACTGGCTTCTTTCCTGACATCCCACACCAAATTGAATAATTCAAGAAATKAAGTCAAAAAGATTGTGAGAAAATACAGGTAAGGGTAAGTTAYAGGCCCTTTAGCATCATAATTGGTGTTTTTCTCTAAAAGATTAGCTATACAATCTTGGTGGTCTGTTCTGGCTTCAAAAAATCTGTGGCATAGCAAGAAAAAAAGTTTCCTTACGTTGCGTATCCAAAAACAATGTTGGCTGTGACCTTCAGAGCATCTAAGATCAGAATTGTGTCATCGTATTCATTTCTGCAAGAAACGGAAACAAAAAATAATTTGAGAAATAGTAACACTAAAACTCTACAGTTATTCAAAACATCAACCAGCTTAGTTCAGAAACTCAGTATTTTTTCCTTTCTTGTAACTCTGAATGAATCCTGACAGCTAAAGACAAAAAAGAGCATCATCAAAACTCTTCGTGAAAAGACTGCAAAGACACATCCAAGTATCATGCATCATCCAGATGCGGGCACACTAACGAGGACATGCTATATTAACCAATACTGAATTTGGCAAAAATCCCTGCAAAGTCACTGATGATGACTACTCATTTTAGGCTGCAGTGAAAACTATTTTAATTCTTTCCTTGAAATCATGGYGTCTGCAATGTTGACACATGGGTTATCCAGCAATATTTTCTATTTGAATAGCAGATTTTGAAGCTAAATTAGATAATGGGCATTTCATTAGCAATGGAGTTGACAGGCTCTGCAAACATGAAGGCACTAGCAATTTTCTATTATAAAACATAGATAGTCCTTAGAGACTGACTTTCAGAAGTGCTGACTAAATAGCCGATTTCAAGTGCAATCTAAAGTAGACACAATATTTCTCTCTTTTTTTTTTAAACAGGGAAAGAAAACAGTAATTTTTTTTTAGAAAAATCTGCTGAACTAGTTGATTTTAAAACTCTAAATAGAGATAAAATTTCCTCTGCATAAAAGCAGTCCACAAAATCCATGCCTCTTAAGAGTTCCACTTCAGCCCTTCTGTCAAAAACTAACGTGCCTTTGATCATATAGATTCTCACTGCTCCCTGAAATGATCAAGATGGTTAAAGATACAAGGGAAAAYATTCACTTTTCTTCTGTAAGATGCCTAACTTCACTTCTTACTAACAAGGCTGCTGCTWTATAACTTTTAAAMAAACAACGCCAAAAAAAGCTGAAATAACTCTCATTCAAATCAAGAGGCAGGTACCTGCATGTGGAAACAGGAAGCTGAATCACCAGCTTCACATTTCTATCTGGAGCCAAACACAAAATGAGTCAATGAACGTCTCCCATTGACTTTAAAAGGGCTCAGGCTGTGAACTCTCAGAACCATGAGCTTTCAAGGACACTGAATTCCCAACCTAGATGAAACGCTTCTCCTCAGCTTTCTCCTAAACTTCCTTCCTACTTTCCCAAAGTAGCTGGCAGTTTTTATCTGCTCTTTTTTAAAGTAGGCTCGGTTGTAGTCTATTCCTGGGGTGAATAAACTGAACTTCATACTTTKTTCCCAAAACTATAGTCATTATACTTCCTCCCTGCATCATGAAGCAAAAACACCTCTCAAATATTTAGTTTTCACTATTCATGAATGATCAGATTAGATTAATTCTACCTTTTCCGACACATATCCAGCAGGAATACATTGAGTCCTGTCTCTTTCTCCTGCATCAGTTTGAGGACGTTCTGTACACACAGACAGTTTGCAGATCGGTAGGGATTYGGAGCATCAATAGGGACCATGAAACTGTTTCCATAGTTTTCGTAGCCATGGCCAGCATAGTACAACAAACCTGAGAGGTCAAAATAGACAGGACTGAAAAGACAGTTCAAAAGCACGTTAGAAAATTCCTACCAATTCTACCATGGCCATGATTTTACGCACYGTGTCCACAGCATGCATCTGTGGGAGATAAAGATCATTTAAGCTATTCCAAGTAGGTTTTTTTTTCCCTTTTGTACTGATACGCCTTTGTTAATACAGCAAGAAAGGAAMGAAAAATAAAAGGAAAAATAAAATCAACCTCATAATACACAGACATAAAAATAGAAGTTTTTTCTCATGAAATAGGATCATTCAAATACTTAATGTATAGTGACACATACAATCAAAGACAACTAAATAAAACAGCTCTTAAAAATGCTTTAATTAGGTTTGGCCTCTAACAGAAATAATCAACTGTTTATTACAACTCCAAGATACAAGCAAAGAACTATGCCAAATCTAAAATAGGTTCTCTGCATGTGCAATTACAGAGCTTTGAACAGTAGTGAGTTAGTGCAGATCTTAATAGATAGAAAAAGATAACCTCAATCCAGTGTTACCGGATTTTTTTTTTTGTTTGAAAGATGCTATAATCTTTAAAATTACATTCTCCTCTGAAAAATTTTACCTACTACTACTACTTAACCAATCTGATACCTTCTATGATGGAATGACTGGCTGGGTAGATGAGGGGAGAACAGTGGACGTTGTGTACCTTGACTTCAGCAAGGCTTTCAACACTGTCTCCCATAACATCCTCCTAGAGAAGCTCAGGAGGTGTGGGTTAGACGAGCGGACAGTGAGGTGGATTGAGAACTGGCTGAAAGGCAGAGCTCAGGGGGTCGTCATCAGTGATGTGGAGTCCAGCTGGAGGCCTGTGGCTGGTGGCATCACCCAGGGCTCAGTACTGGGTCCCATCCTGTTCAACTTCTTCCTCAGTGACCTGGATGAAGGGATGGAGTGCCTCCTCAGCAAGTTTGCCGATGATCCCAAGCTGGGAGGAGGGGCTGACACACCSGAGGGCTGTGCTGCCATTCAGAGAGAGCTGGCCAGGCTGGAGAGCTGGGTGGAGAGGAACCTCCTGAGGTTCAACAAGGGCAAGTGCAGGGTCCTGCACCTAGGGAGGAACAACCCCAGGCACCAGTACARGCTGGGGGCTGCCCTGCTGGAGAGCAGCTCTGCAGAGAAGGACCTGGGAGTGCTGGTCGACCATGAGCCAGCAATGTGCCCTTGTGGCCAGGAAGGCCAACGGTATCCATGAGGAAAAGTTTCTTTCCTGTGAGAATGATCCTGTCTAACATGCTCTAGGTGACCCTTCTTGAGCAGGGGGGTTGGACTAGATGATCTCCAGAGGTCCCTTGCAAGCTCAACCATTCTGTGATTCTCTGATACTGACATTTCTTAATATTATTATAAGTAGAATTCAGAGGAAAATCTTGCTTATACTATGACAGTTATTTTTCAGTTTTGCYGTTTCTTCTGTACAGTCAGTTTCTCCATTTCTTTTTATTTTTTGTATAGGAAGAGGGAAGATATTTTTATATTTAGAGAAAAGAGTGATCATCCTATGATCATATTCAGCAGCACTCCAGAGCACATTCCTATTACTCAAACTACCAGCAACTCACTTTTATTTTATCACATCTACATCTCTCTATAGTTTCACGATCCATAACTGCTATATGAGCAACTTCTTTCAATGCTTATCCTAAAATAATCAGTTACATCCAGGTAATCTCCCTTATGTCAATACAAAACAGTCAACAACAGTTTAAGTTTAAAGAACTTCAAACAAACACRCAATAGTCTCGTACAGAGAAAATACATTATAAAAGTTTTTCATAACCCTAAAAAAGGGAACTGCAAGTTAAGACAAATTCTGCTTCTGTGAATAAGCAAATCAAATACTAAAACCACACAAGTTTGCTGTAAAATTAGATAACCTCAGTATTAGTTTTCATTGTCATAAAATGCAGTTACCAGARGCTTACATGATTCAACAGAGTTTTTCTTCTGCCTTTTCCCCATACTGCTTTTGCTCATCTATGGCAAATTCCAGTTTCTAAAAATATTAGTTATCTGTACATAGTTGTTTATGGGTCAGATCTTCAATTAGTGTAAAGTGCTGCAGCTGAATCGACGTCAACAGAGATACCACAATTTATGCTAGTTRTGGACATGATCTTCTTATACTGTTACTACTACACGCAGCTGTAAAAGTTGTCACTATAAAACAAATATTCAGTAATGCAAAACCACCCTTGCCCTAACATACTAAAATGACCTATCTTTAAATCAGCTTGTGTAGTTAGGTATGCTAGATGATTTTCCCTTTACACTGCAGATAAATACAACAAATGAAAATACTTCTCTATATAGCCCTGCATATTCTGTGAAGGAATACTGAGAGATGATCACATACCTTCAAACTAAGCCCTGAGTTCTCTTTTACTTGTAAGCTCTCACGTCATTAACAGCTATGCCAAGACCTTGCAATCTGCTCCATTCAGTCAGCATTACTCAACTTCTTTTCACGGGAAACATGCTTAGTAAAGATAAGCAGCCAGCAAGTGCATGCAAGGTAAATCCTGAGATGATAGGGTTTCATTTAATGATGATAAAGAGCCTAAAGGTGATTCACTTGCAAGAATCTTGCAAACCAGCAACACTTTATTCAAATAAAAATTAAAGTTCTAAAGGGCACAGAATTATCTGTAATTAAAAATTTAAACAAATACATATATTAGTGGTCTAAGTACAATATTCCTATGGCTATCTGAGATTGGGAAGTTTCAAAAGAGTTAAAAATGAAGCTACGTACCAAGTGTCTAACATCATGTCAGCTTAAGGAAAAAGATAAAGCTACTAAATTTGATTTCTAGTGCTTGGATCTGGACCTAAATTGAGATTATATATCTGAGTGTACGTTAGAGACATAACTGGACTAGCGGAARGGAACACAAATTCCAAATTCAAAATGTTTTCACTTTCTATAGACTAGGCTGATAAAAATCTGTTAAAGTAAAAAAAAATGCAGAATAAAATCAGCACAGATATGAGCTTTGATAAAACTTTGTTTTAAAATTTTCAGTTCCAATTAAGGAGTTATAGCCATGTTAAAACAGAACATTATTAACGCTCCCACCACTCCCTCATTACCCTGTTTAACTTCATAACCCTGAAGCTAACTAACAACTTGCTTTCTTTGAACTGACTCATTGATTAGAAAGTGAAACAGTGGACATAGACTATCTTAAGACATTATACAGGAAGCAATAAAGTCCTTAAACACACCAAACACTTATAGAGCAGTATCATTTCCCACAACTGAAAGTYACAGTTTTGCAGACTGCTCGATATAGATCATCCTAACGGAGGACAAAACGTCTCCTGCCAAACGGCTTCCTGCCCACAGGACATACCACCGCTCTGAATCCAGACAGCAAACATCGACACACAAACATCCAGCCTTCCTGAATAAGGAAATAACTGCCACAGGAATAAGGAAAACCAACGGCAACGCTGTCTGGGTCAATCAATCGCACTTCAGAGGCAGCTCACCTAATACTGGCCGAGGCTTCTGCAGCTACAGCCCAGTTCCTGCCCCYCGGGGGCCTCCAGCCCTGCCTCTGCTCGCTGCCTGCTACCGGGGGAATCCGCGCTGCAGCGAACAGAGCGGTTCTGTTCCTGTTCGTTAATAGTTACGGATATACCAGCCTGACTTTTGGAATTTATGAACTTTCTACTCCATAGTGACTACAAACAGCTTGAGCGCTGTTTCCTAACCAACTGTAAACTACAAAYGAGAACTCATCAGCCAGCCAAAAGAAACTAAGGAGTCAAGATAAGCATCCACAGCTACAAAATATCTCTAAAATGTACCGTATTTAAATTTTCAGTTTCGAGAAAACTGTCCTTGACACCTTCTGTCCAGAAGAGACTTTTCCGTGCTAGAAAGCTAAGAACAGGAATTCAAGCAAGCAAAAATGCCAATATGGCCTTTAACCTACAGCAACATGTCTCGAGGAAGAAGAAAGAGATGCATACCATCTTTTTCGAGTCTTTTTTTTTAAAAAAAGTAGAAAATGTAACGAGAAGAGTCAGAATATTATTTAGCAGAATATTTTCTCAAGGAACAGAAATATTCCAGAAATAGCAACTGGATTTCTTTCCTATCCTTGAGCAAATGACCGTTACGCTTATTTGGCAAGTGCAACAATTAATACACTGAACTCAAGATCAGAAATAAGTCTCTGTATACTCACAGTAAGCAAACATGTTTGGAGGATCTCGTTAGACACTTTGGCACAGCAGTTTTGAGTGGACTCAAGTTCCTCATAAACATCAGCACTTAAATGATGTTCAGAGTTTTGTTTAGGAAAACAGCCTAATTATTTTCAGTCTTTAAAATGTATAGGTCTACGCTTTTATCCTCTGCAAAACACAGCACTGATTGCACACTGCCTTTAATGTAACATACCGAGGCATTAAAGGAGACAATCATCATCACTTCGTTCATTACTCCTGCTCTTAAGGAACAATATCTGAAATGCCACTTTCCTGGCAGTAAGCAGCAATTACACAGTGTCATATTAGACACCATGGGTATGTGTAACAAGAACTAAACAGGAATAGCCACTGTGCCTCTTATACTTGGAATTATGCCCACTAAAAACACAATAAATCATCATCCATTTGTGCAGTCACAGTGTCTTTTATATGCTCCGAGATATTAATAGCTGCTATCCAGAAAGAATAAAATGACCATTTAAATCAAAGTAGTTTACTGCAAAACACTACTTAAAGAATTCTCTGCTTAGCTTTCAGAAATATCAACTTTCTTGAAAAATACAGCTCTTAAAATACAACTTAAAAGCGCCTTCAGACAGTGCTGGTGAGAAACTTATTATAGCCTTTCAGTACTTCGTTTTCTAGATTTGTTGCAGCAAGTACCAAAAAAGATTAAGAAGGTGTAAGAATCTAAAAGTTCATTTAAATGTACAACGAAGTACACCTAAAAGAAAACAACTATCAGAAAGTCCATTAAACTTCACTGCTATAATCAGTCTTCATATCATGTGAATTTTGGCTCTGACTTAAATGCTGAAATGTCAGATCAGGCAGTTCTGCACAGACAGAGCACAGAGCATCAGGTATCACACCAGTTAAAAAAAAGAAAAAGACAACTGGCTCAGCCTTCTGGTCTGTCCTAAATAATTTCTAGAGTCATATATGCAACCTTAGCTTTTAGAGAAAAGCCAAAAATAAAGGCAGTCAGCATAAACTGCCCAAAGCCTACAGAAGAACTTTCCTTATGCTCCAAGTCAGGTGGCCTGTTCTGCCCAAGACACAAAGGTTTTCGCTTAGTGGATCAGTTCCACCACACCCTCCCCCAGCTAGCACAGCCACTGACTCTGCCTTGCCTTTTATCCTCAAAATCAAGTTTGACAAAGAATCCCAACATATGAAAAACGATTTAAGAATAGTAGTGATGCATATTAGACTTGACTGGTTATTTATTATCCTAGTAGGAGGCAGTATGTGGATGGTAGTTTAAGAATTTTATTAAAATTCTATTATAGATATCTTAYAAATTAACATGTGACTTGAATAAAAACTTGAGACAAGAATGATGTATGTTAAACATATTTGCATGCCGTAGATTAACTTCTATCTATAATGTAAGCCTATACTGTGGGATGCCACAGTACAATCATTAAGGTATGTTGCCATTTTAGAGGTGTGGGTGAGCCTTGGGTTTTTGTTGGACTTTATTTCAAGTCCACAGTGTTTAAAAAAAAAGGGTGCTGCCTTAGAGGTTAGAGGTGCTACATCCTTAAGCAACAAACTCCAACAAACTGAAACGCTCTGAATAATGCGCAAAGACATGAGAAAAGAACAAATCCTTTACTGTATATTCAGAGCTTCCACAGCTCTGTGGAAGCAATAGCTGTATCTGAGTTCTGCCCTAGCAGAAGTCTTAGGAAAGTCTTTTACTATTCACAACTGCAGAAAGTAAAAAAGCTGAATGACACAGCTCATCAAATTCTCAGTTTGTGCCTCTCAATTTGTTAGGTACATCCCACAAAGGATTTTTTCTGTTTTATTTTTAACTTCTTCATAGTGCACAGACATAGCTTAAGAGAATTAGGTTTTCTTCAAAAAAGAAAAAAGCTTCTTTTCAAATTGGTTTTTAAAGTAGAAATTTAGGTTTGCAGTGTTTTTTTTTCACTCCTTGTCAAGGACATAATGAAAAATTGTATTTCTGTGAGGTCAACATCCTGACAWTTGAAGGGAGCCCACCAATGCAACAGAAGGCTTTCTATTTAACCTGAAAATCTTGGTTAAAAGAGAGAGACTGCATCTAAACTGTTCAGCATTACACCTTAACTATAAATTGAAATCAATGTTTTCTTCTTATTTTTGTACTGTGTATTTTAGGTTGCAACAATTTTACGACATAAAGGTTTTGCTACTATGTCCCTTGCCCCCTTCTTTCCGTCCCCCCGTCCCCCCATCAGAGAGCAGCTTACTGTCACGGCTCTGAAAGCACCCCTCGTCCTCAGCTCTTTAAGAATGTCTGGTGTGCAAGGACTAACAGAGCGCAGCAGCAGCTCTTCCCAAAGAGCTCCTGAAGGACGGAAATCCAGAAGGAAAGACCATTCTGCAGACATCTAGTAGAAAGACAGGGAATGATGGAAATGGTCCAACAAGCAAATTTAGAACATAGTCAACGTTATATTTATGGCTGTTTCCCTCTCCCCTCAACAAAAGGCAAAGTAGCATAAATATGCCTAGGGATTGGTCAATCCTAATCAAAACCAGTAACTTGCAGACATGGCAGAGGGAAGGCCAGAAAAGATGTTCAAGAAGGTGTTTAAAAGGTGTCTTATGAGCAGCAAGGACTGCTGCTCAAGTTTACCCGTAGCCTTGCATTTTTCAATACTCTTGCAAAAGCACAAAAATAGCTATCCAGAGTAGACAGTGGGATATTCTCACTATTTTGAGAAACTCTAGCTAGAACGAGATTTAGCAGAATGGGTGACAGGATATTGACAGACACAGCCCCTGAATGAGCCACTGTCTGCTTCACACTTCCCATAGCAGTTGCCCCACAAGGAAATCAGAGAAGACTCAAAACAATCTTTGTTGTACCTTGAGAAGGAAATCGTTTTTTAGTGCCTGTTAATCTCTCAGGACTCCCTTTCTTTTCACTATTCAGTAGATCGTATCAGTGAGCCACTTCATCCATTGTTTGTGAGTGAGACAGAGGCAGACAGTTCAGTTTTGACTGTCCTGTCTCTGGACCCAGTGTCAATTCTGCGTCTTGGTAACCCCTAAAAATTGTACTTGATGCTTATTGCATAGTTAAAACCTAGGAAAAGTTTTAGTTTTGCTATTGCAGGGAAATCCTTAACAGAATGCTGTAGAAACATATACTTTTCATATAAATAAATGTGTGGAAAAAGGATTTCAGGAATAAATAGTCTAATTTTCTTCATAAATTTTGAGCAGGGGAGAAAAACCTCTATTTTCATTTTTGCATATATCAAAGGAAGGAGTACAAAAGAAGCTGTAAAGCAGCTGRGATATATAGTGCATCTTACACATTCGCGGCTCAAAGAGCTCTCTCTTAACTACCACTGAGATTTGCAACTAGATAACAGAGCAAAACTTTAATCCGTTGCAAGTAATATCCTCTCCTCAGAGCAGCTTTTACAGTAGTACAATTTGGTTTGTACATTTTTCGTTACTCTGCTACTAGCTCTTTCCCATAATACACTGAAACAGACAAAATGGACTGTTTGTGCTTTTACTTAAATGATTAGTACAAGTTATTACTAATGACCTCCTGATATAAACATGTCTGCACAGCATGCTGCTATACAGATGCCTCAGCTTTTAGCAGATAAACGCTCCAGTACCATCAAACACAGAAGTACTCTGCAGGGAAAAGCCAAGGTCTATACATTCAAGTGTGGTTAAAGAAGAGTTCAAAGATTTTATCTGTTTCAGTAATAAAGCAACAATAACCTTTTTAGTCAAGGTCAAAGGATATGCCGGTTGTTGTTTCTGAGTTACCTTTCCCATTTTACACACACATTATTATAGTGCAGTTTGCTTTAGTATCACATGACAGTTACCTGGCAGAGGTTAAAAAAAAATTATGTACTTGATGCATCGCAAAAATTAACCTACTCCTCTAGAAATATCACGTGTTCTTACCATATACTCCTTTGTCCAGGAGAAGTAAAAATTCATTCACTGCATTTCGCATCTGAGACTCAGTAAGATCCAGCAAAGAAACAACTTTGAAATCCAGCTGTCTTAGCAAATTGGTCAGTTCATAGACATCTACCATYGGAGCCTTGAGTTGAGGGTGATTCCAGTAGCTCATATTTCCTATTAACAGAGCTACCTTGTCTGTTGCTGCAAAGGCAAAACAAAAATCACAGCATATTTATATAATTTCTTGGGTTCAATACATTTAGATTTAATTTCTTTTAAAGCTAAAGTAGYACCAAAATCTCAGTATTTTACACAATATTAAGTCCTCTTACATCCACTCTAGAACTCAACTCACTTCTCATCCAAGAAAACAAACATTGCAGCATGTTCTGACAGTCAACACACTTGAACTGTGACGAATGCTGAGGTTCTCAGATCAGCTAATCTGTCAATAAGTGAGCCACTAAGGCTATTTTTCATTTCTTTGATTTATCTGAAAGTATAGCCAATTATTCAATTCCCTCATACAAGAAAGAAGGAATTTAATAAAAATGAAAATTCTTATGGCAAAGCTATGGTCAATATGCTTTCTTAAACAGAGTTTTCTTATGCTTCCTACAGGTCAGAAGTAATTTTTTTTTCTCCTTGTCAAGGGCTTTTTTTCTTTTTTTTTTTTGGCTATTCTTCTAGTTAAAAACAATTAGATCTATGAGAATTAAAAAAAAAAAAAATGGAGAAGGGGGAGGGAAGTCCACCAACATGCTTACAGTTTGAGATATAGTCACATTTATTTTAGAGCAGAAATACTTCTGACTTCATTGAGTGAACAAAGCAGCTATGGGGGGGGGGGAACTACATTGCCAGAGATACTTTAGAGATTAGCAGCCTGATTTTTATCCAAGAACTGCACACTAGACTACAGGCATTTATTATTTATTCTGGCATATATTTATTTATAAAGGACTACAAAAACACACAACAGTCTCCCTCCCTGCAGCTCTTCACATGTACTGTAGTTATTTCACTAGCTATGGCAGAAGCTGCCACATTCAGATAGCTCTGTTTCCCAGATAAGATATACATATGTTCATCACAGCTACAGAACTACTCACCAAAAGGTCTGTCATTTGATTGATCCTGTAGGTCTGCTTGAAATAAATTAAAAGAACAGATCATCAGTAATAACAACCGCAGTTGTTAATGTAAGAAGATGAACAGCATGTTCCATAAAGCAACAGTCCATCAGTACTACTTCACTTAGTAAGCTATTTTCTTTCTAGCTTTAAATAAAAATAAGAGTGCTTGGCTTTTGTTATTTTACCTAATTTCTTCACCCCCTTACAGCAAACAGTGTTATAGGATATGAATAACACTTTCCAGAAATTCAGGTATAACGGATGCTTATAGTATAATTTTGAGTCTTACAAACTGCATATCAGTATTTTCAACAATATCTGGAACACTTCACCCTCTCTAAAAGAGATGCAGATATGCAAGATGGGGGATGTTTAACAGGGATGACAGTTTGCTATATGTTAAATTCTTTTATTTTATCCTTCACAGAGGAATGGTAGAGCCTACATTCTGCAAAGAACCTTAAGTAAGTGACAAACCTACTGCTTTGGGTACTGTGCATGTGTGACAACATCAATAGATCCTTCAGTACCTTCAATTAAGTTTTGGCAAAAGTAAACATATCTTGCATGTGTAAGTCAAACACAGGAAATTATATGACATTTGTGATTTGAGTTTTGGGGAACACAGCCTCAGGGATAATCCCTCAGGGAGTACTATTCCAGATGTGACTTGAAGCCTGTTTGTTGTTACTGATAGAAATCCACATTAGTCCACTCCAACTTGAACTTACAAAACGTACCACCTCAACATTTCATGGATGACACCTTACATCAGTAAGGCTCCCTTCTGTCTGCAGATAACCATTGGAAAGAACAAAAACATACTAAAGCTTAAGAGTCCAAGTAAACTACAGACAAAAAAAAGCAAAAGATAATTCCTTCTTTATTTATATAATATGCAGGCATATAGTATAAAAGAGCAGCTTTAAATGATTTTACAAAGTTAACAGCCACCCTGTGGTTCACTGTGGGTCTTTATTTTATTGGAATCTGTAAGYCACAATGCTCTTTATATAAGTCCCTATTAAATCCCCAGCTATGAATACATCCAAACAACAGAAGTTACACTCTGCAACACAGTCAGCCTTCAGTGATTTGTAATGTGAAATGAAGATCTGTAATTAAAAAGTTTTTCAAAACGAATCACTTACCAGGTTTTTGAGGATCACTTAGATCTTCTGTGAAGAAATATACCAATAAGATCATAGTTTAAACAAGAACAAAATAATAAAAGGAATACGCCATATTAGTAGAAGTCAAAAAACTAGAAAATAACATAGACTAGAACTACTAACTAGAAAATACCTTTCTAAAATACGCCAAAGTTTAGTTTTAAATTTTCCTAAATCTAGCCCTTCATGTGTTTCTTCCAGAGGTGCAGAAGAGAAAATCCTACATCAAAATACTAAGTTATGCAAGACACAGCAATACAATATAATAGATCTCAAACACAAACCAAGGGAAAAACATACTAGCCTCAGTCCCACAGGCGTGCAAGCAGCTTGAAGAAATTGGGAAGAAGAACACAATCACCCACGAGTGACAGATATTCTAAGGACTGCTAAAAAAAGCAACATCCTAAGCAAGAAAGTTTACTTCATGAACCTGTCTGTATTCAGAGAGGCTTCTGGTTTGATTTTCAAACATTCTAGACTACCAGAGGCYTCACCTATGTATTTTGAGAACACTGAAAACTATGGAAAAGTCATTTATTTGAAGCACTAGAGGTCTCCTAGAGCAGCCTTGTTCCATGCAAAGGAACACTAGGCATGTATCTTAAGCCATCAAGACGGACTCATACATCCACGTGGGAAACTATAGTGACCTAAATTGACACTAGTGTGGGTTCTAACAGTAGCTTAGGAGAAAACCAGTGTTGCACCCAAGTGAACCGCAGTTTGGGTGCATGGCCCCACGCACAGTACAGTGACTGTCTTCTGCTTCAAAGGCTAGTTGGCTCACAGTTAGCTCAAGGCTTCTATACATGGTGCAGACACAGSCCAAGCCAGAACCGATGTGATGTGCAGGGCTCAAAGAGACAACCATCTCAGAAGCTGTTTTGTGGAAGTGAGGCTGACACTGAAAACGCCTGGTACTTGCACGTTCCACGAGCTACAGGTCAGGACCCTCTCACTACGTCAAACCTTTAACAAAACAACTCTTTGCTAGCTTTGAGCAAGAAATGCTGCAGAACAGCTTAATTTCAAGACAAACAGGGTAGAGAGTCGTTTATTGTACCTTGGGAATACATACGTTTTTCCTTTACAGCTAGGTAAGGTCAGGGAACAACAACAACAAAAAAAAAAAGAAAAAGAAAAAGCACATGTACATTTGATATACGGTTTCCTTCTAGTATGTTAATTTTACATACTTGGAGATGCTCAGTAATCAAGGGATAGTATCAACATTAAGGTCAGCATACGTCTTCCACTCACACTGGAGCAATGCAAAGGAGAATGAAAATCTTCCTAATAAGGTTACTGGAAACTCTCTTGCAGGCACAGAGCTGACAATCACTAAAACTAGCTCTATCCAACTCTCTAAGGTCACCTAGGTCCCTGAACGACTCTGGCTTTCTTGCAAGGACGTTGTCTCCTGAGCCGGGTCAAAGAAATCTCAAATTTTTTTATTTCATTAGAATCTGTAAGTGCAGGACATGGAAATGATGCAAAAGTCAAATCACTTAATACTGCAGATGAAGAAAGTGGTTTGCCTTTTTTCATGTGCTCTAGACAATGATATCAAGGCAAACAGGGAGAAGCGTATGCAGAAGTAACATTAAATCACACCTCGATGTTTTAAAGCATGCTGAAGCCCTTAACCCATTCATGCTTCTCAGCAACACAGTCTATCATCCCCATAATTAATCTTTAAAAAATGATTCACAACTAAAATTTTACCTTACCTTCGGTGCACTCCACTGCCATAGCTTTCCTTCCTTGTGTTTTAAAGGGGAAAAAAATGGAAGACAATTCATGCAGTCAGTTATGAGAGTTAAAACAAAAGTGGAAGCTATACAAACAGAACTCCCTCTCTTTAGTTTGCTGTAAATATATGCAGATCCACTAAACTGTATTACACCTTACACCTATTTGTTTTACTTTCTGYGGATAATCTCACCTGCCCGGGTTGCAAAAGAGCTCAAACAACATAACACAGTTGGTACCACCAGCAAGATCTTAATGAAATCTCAAGAGTTAAACTAGCACTTTATAACTGATAGAATTCTAAACTTTCCTTGATACCAGGAAGGATAGCTATTTTAACAAACAGATAAACTAAAAACACAGAAAGTTATGTGCTTGGCTTAATACTGAAAGCTTAAAAAATTCTAATGATAGTCAGTTGATTTACTGATTTCTTCCCTATGTCAAACTGAAAGACTCCTTACCTATAACAACTTCTATCTTCCTGCTGTCTTGATCTTCCTGGTCATTGAATACATGACACCAGTATGTCCCCTGATGTTCCATGCCCACATAAGCTATCTGTGTAAACATCACAGTCATCCCACAATGCCTCAAGGAATATATGTGTCAGCTTCATTTAAGCCCTCATGATGGGCTTAAACAAAACCCCCACAAACCTAAAAGCTATAGGTACTCTCATTCCATAGTATGACGGACAGTGTTTGTATTCTAGAAATGCTTTCAAGAAAGAATGCCACACTACAAATCCACCTCACCGGCTTAAGCTGCACTAAGCATTGAATACAACAGCTCTTACAAATCATTGCTTTGCAGCATGGGATAAAAAGAGAAGCTTTTCACTGACATAACTGATATTTAATCTTTGTTATGTCAATATATCMTTCTAATCCAATATATGTTTAAGTCACTTCCATAGCCTTCACCTCATGACTACCACCTGAAACACACTGCCAGTGTTCAGGATTACATCTTAGAGCGTCAGAGTGAGGACTGCACCTTAGAGTCTCAGGATGCTGTTGTCACACRAGCAACAGAACGTGAGAGCAACTGGTATAAGGTGCACCTGCATAGGAGGTTATCTAGACATGAAAAAGTTATTTTCTTCAAGGAAGCTTTATATGGTAAGCAAAAGGTGATTATATATAAACTGCCTGAAGTTGGCGCTGCAGTAACTTACCATGTAGACATTTTTGCCCCCATTTGCCACAGGAAATCCATTTCTGAACCACTGATAACAAGGAATTGGGTTTCCAACAGCTCCACACTCTAGCACCAAAGCCTCCCCCACTGTCAGGTTTTGCGGCTGAGGCTGAATACAAATGCGCAATTTGTTTTCAGGTAAGCCAATCAAACTCCCTTTAAAGAAAAAAGGAAAAGAAAAAGGAGAGAGAATTAATCTAACCTAACACACATTAGTMAGAATTAACCAAGCACAGGCACATCATCCTATAATTACAGTAGACTAACTAGCAATGAAATTAACTTGTGTTTCCTTAAAGAGTATTCTAAAAAGGATCAGCAACTGTTTTCTRTTTTTTCTACTGAAAAGTAGCAAAAATGCATATTAAATGTACTCCACAAGCAAAGAGATGCAAAGCACTCTCTGCATCATTTATTCCTTGTCAATGGAACTGCAAGGGGGTACAGCTCCAAAATACAGAGCTGTTACAGAAAGACTCTGGAGGAAAAAAAAAAACAAGTACAAAGAATAGTGGCCAAAGGATGGACCGAGGACCGAACCTGTGTGCAGGTGTGTATGAAGGAATAAGAATTCCTTTAGATAATTCTATTTGCTTCACTGTAGAAAAATCAAGGTAAAACTTTGGCAGCTACAACAAATCTCACAATCAGTTTTAGCATACCCCTATTCTTCTCACTCTAAACTTAGCATCAAATTTCACAGCAAATACATAAGAAAAACTCAAAAATACTTTACAAACACCAGCTCCTGCCATGTCTCCATGTTGAAATGTCTTTAGATTAGAAACCTACACAGAAAACCTGAAATGCATTAAAGGATAACCCAGCTGATAAAAAGTTTCTACATATGCTAAAACATATTGAAATGCTGAAATTCATTTTTAATACAGCCAATATACACACAAAAGCACTCCACTGAAAAGGTTTATGATCTGTATGTGCTGAAGAGCCTGATTAACTGAGACATACTACAGCAAGCTCTGACCTACCTGTAAAGGCCAAGCCAGTGATCTTTTATCTCAGCTGCAAGGTCACTCACATCTTTATTTTTAGACTTAGTATGTAGACACATATTTTGCCATCAGAACTATTCATGACTGATGATTAAGGGCTGATGACACTATCCTTCATGTACTAAAGACAGACAGTGATATGGATAACTCTGTTCTACTAATATCTGCACTTCTAGCACATTACTAGCTTTTATTTCAGGGATTTTACAAACAGATTTACTCAAAAACCACTAGAAGTTACATTTAAGTTTTATATTTAAGTAATTGCAGTCCTATGTCTTTTTCCTAAAATGTTTCCTCTATGTCTTTTTCCTAAAAGATGTTCCTAAAAGGAAAAGTTGCTTTCCTTGTAGAGTGGTTTAAAAACTGGTATCCTAGAAACAAAAATTAAGGAGTACTTTACAAAGACAGCCTCAAATACCGATTTGCCAGAAAGCTATAGAGAGGGAAGGCTGATAACGTCACAAGAACCTCACAGGAGGTAGGAAGTTGTCTATCTGTGGTGTAACATGAGTCCGCTTCAAAAATAAAGAAACAAATTCCACTTAATTAGAATGAATCAATTTAATCAAAATGATCTAAAGATAATTTTTTTGGATGAGTAGCACACRTACTCAAAGGCAAACAAAGCCCCCCCCCCACCCCCCAATGCAGCTAGAGCTCTAGTAAGAGATATGGGAAGACTGGCTGTTTCTGGAAAGGAAAAATAAACTTTATTAAGCTCATACCTACGACTTTAACAACAATAGATAGAAATCAATGTTTCCTGATTTTGGAAGTCACCTTCATATGCCAAAAGGTTACAAAGAACATCCAATCCATTGTGGATTTCAAATCCAGCCTCCTTCCGAGCCAGGAGGGAAAAAAAATCATGGATAATCAGCAGGTAAGTAGAAACACTGTTTTTATCAAGACACTCCAACTTTTTGGTGCTAATTACATTGTCATGTAATTCTCAGTAGGGCAGTTAATAACCAAAGAAAATCAGCTATAGAATACAATCACAGCAAATATGGTCACCTACTCCATTAACTATGCAGCTCCTGGCAGATGCTCATTTGGTGGCGATTCTGCGCTTTCTTTAGATGACTCATTCCAGTGTTTATTATTCCTGCCATTAGGAAATACTTCCTAATGTCTAGCAGGAATGTCCCTTGCTGAAATATGGACCCTTTACTTCATGCCTGTAAACAAAGATTGTGGAGAAGATATCCTGTCCCTCCATGCAGACACTTTTTGAAAAGTAAATGTTTTGAAGATGTTTTGCATTTGCTATCAAGCAAGATCCTATGAATCTGACAAAATCTGTTGACACAAGAGAACATGCCTTAAATTCATGCATGTAAATTGAAATATCTAAATACAATGCCACACCAAGGAYTTCATTGTAGATGTGTTTATTATCAGTGTTGACTAGCCTTTTAAGAAGATAACTGTATTTTCTAATGCAGCCTCTAGGGAGTTCAGGAAACTGAAAGGATTTTGCCAAARTATGCTGTACCAGTATTGTACAGCATTTCAAACAGAGAGACCTTGGCTTACCAAGTCCTCTAGCAACCTTTTCAAAAGTTTTTATTTGTTTCTTAGGAAAAACTTTGTTTTCTGCATCTCTTACCATATAAAAGATTTTTACATGTGAAAATAAACTCTAGTCTCTGTCACTCAACTGTTCAGAGCCTTCTCACTTCCTCCCTCTCAATGTCTCAGTTTGATATTAGGATCTTTAACAAAATGAAAAGAATTAGTTTCCCTCTAAGGCAGAAAGACAGAAGTATGATGAGAAGTAAAGGAATGGCTGATGTAGTCAACTTAAGGAGGATTGATCTTTAAGACAAAAGAACACACGTACAAGTTAACAGATGGCAAAACAACACGAGATTGAAAGATATATGGCCTCTGTCTCCGGTGTGACTTCTTACTTGCAGGCCATCACTGGTACAGCATGTTGTCTTATCACTCATGTAATACACTGACAAATCTGTGCCAGTCTCAGGATGTTTCTGAAATTGCTTCTGGTTGTCTCGCTAGTCACAAGCTGACAGCAGAGCTGTGAAAGACAGCTTTGATGGAGGTGTGGGGCGTGGGGATACCAAGCTCTTATTAAAGAGAGAGCAAAGAAAAGATAGGAGGTAAAAAGAGATCTGGACAGGGAAAGCAACCCAAGGGACTAAGAAAGAAAGAAAATAAAAAAGGGGGGGTGGAAGGGAAAGACAGGCAACAGTTGAAACAGGAGACTTCAGATCTAGCCAGCAYTGCAGAGATGGTATTGTCTGCATCATCTAGTCCAGTTCAATCACAGRGGATCCCAGCCCTGTGATTGCAAGCCCAAACACTGCAAGAAAGAAATCATTCATTCAGTGTATGCACTGCATCCCCTAGTTTACTTTCTTTATTGTTCAGATAAGGGTTGGAGAAGCTGTTAGAGACCAAATCGTAAAAAAGTTACCTTAGCTGACATTGCAATAGCCTTTGATCTTTCACTGGAAGATCAGTAGTTCCTATCTCTTTTTCTTCCAGGAATAAATTTTATAGGCAGTGTGCAAGTGAGACACACCACTGACTAATGACACAAGGCAAAATAAGCATTCTATAGTCTGAAGATAATACAGTTGATTTCAATCTCACTTATTTTTAGGGTCAATGGCAAGCCAAGGCTAAATATTTAATTCAAAGGTTAAAAAAAGACAACCATAATGCACACATTTATTTAATGCTATTGCCTATTCTGCAAAACAATAACAAAAACACACACGCACACCAGCAACTCCTGAAACTGGAAATAAGTGCATAGTACTTGTATGCTAGATCCAAGAAGTTTACAAATACCACTCAGTTGAGCTTCCTTTCTCTTCTGCTTTCAGGGACAGCTCCAGAGAGCAAAAATTGGATACCACCTTTTAAAAACAGYCCTCTCTCATATCTGTGCAAGAAAGCAACCAGGACCTCTAACAAGCAGGAAGACAGACTTTCAGAAGACTGCATTTGTTAGATAAGCCTTAACTCAAGGGCTGGAGAAAAACTGATTTAATAGACTTCAAGGTGCAATCTAGACAGAGAGGTCCCATAGTACAAGGCTTTTGCTACTTACCATGAGATGTATCATGGAGATCACAAACTTCTAGCCGTGCCCATCGACTGAATACAAAGGAAGATTCGCTGTTCACTCGACAGATGTAAAAGCCAGAATCACTAACTTTCACTGGATTCAAAACCAGCTCTGGAGAATTACCATGTGGAATCTGAATTACACAAAAACCAAGAAATATTTAAGTTTGGACTGTTTTAAGCTAAACCAGGATCAAATATTAGAATATTTGTTTCAGTGTTGGAAACACCAGCCTCAACTCCTCCATTTACTTGAAGCTTTTAGGTGAGAAAGTCAAGTATTTAGTAGCTCAGAAACAGGTTGTCTTTCAAGAATAGTTCATATGCCTCTATTTAAAACAATTCTTGGCTCTTAAAAAACAGTTGACAAACTCTTCCTGAAATTCTTAATCCTTCCCCATAAATAAGTTGGAATAATTTCTTGAGTTACATTCAATTCTTGTTACGTTCACCTATGACCAGGAAACTATAACTTTCTCTCAGTATCAGAAAGGTAATTTTTTTACTACATCTACAGTGAGAAATATATTTAAGTGTAATGAGCACAAACTGACTGTAATCATGTTTTATTTTAACCTATGATTTAGATGAGCTAGATGAACCTTTAGAAAGATGGAGRATAAGGAGTTACAGTCTCCCAATTGTCACATTCCAGGATTACTCTCCAAGGGTGAAATGGTCTGCGTATATTGAACCATCTTATTATTTTAGTACATTGACGGGTCATATTGYGGCATCTATTGAACTTCTATTTTTATTAGCAGATACAGTGAGCGTCCTTTAATTTGAAAATCACAGTTTTCAAAAAAAGCTGGAAGCATCATCCAAAATCTCCAAACGAATATCCAGGAAGAGGAATAGAAGTATTAAACATTAGTCCATGGAGTCATCACCTATTTTCAGCATAAAAGAAAAAATATATATGTCTCTCTCTCTCTCTCTCTCTCTCTATATATATATATATACACACACACATACGAGTATACATTCTGTACCACCTATTACCTCTTTTTCCTGCTTGAACCACTGGTAATGCACAAACGGGTGTCCCGCTGCCCAGCAACACAGCTTGACGATCTGGCCGGGGAGCACTGCTTGAGAGTCTGGCTGCACAACAATCTTTATACCTTAAAAAAAAGATTTATATATAGGAAAGTTTATTAATAAATACATCTGAACAATTTAAATTTGCATTTAAATTGTCCTCTGAAAAAAGAAATTTTCTTCATTCAATCCAGTTGAAAATAATCAATTTAGTTGTACTATATTTACACAGTTACAATTAGTTATATAACTTTAGGATATGTAATTCTCTTGCTCTCTATTCACTAAAACAAACAGTATTTCCAATGGCATATGTTCCTTCTCAAAAAAAAGTTCACAGTTTTTAAGGGTTTGCTAATTCCCAAAGACTTCTTTGAGGTTTATAATCTTAGAAAATACAAGAGAAGCCATAGCCCGTGGGAAGGTTCAGACTACTAAGAGCTAGTTTAACTAGCTGCCTTTTTCTATTATTGCTCAGGCAACCCTATTAGCTACCACTGGTTACGGCTTCATGCCTTTGACTTCTATTAGGGTTTTCTCTTGCCAATCTGCAAAAAAAGATTTTGCACTTCAGATTTTAACTGCCAGGAAATACCATGAGCTAAATGTCGACATCAGTCTGATAATGATCCAGTTGTTTTTTTAACCTGGATCATTCCAGAGATCTAGTTACAGCATGACCCCCAAAACAGATCCACAGGCATAGCCAAGGTCAGGGCGAGAAGTGGGAGGGGAGGAGAGTTAACTGCAGAACAGAAAGTTTAATCTTGATTTGCTGCCAAAGAAAGTACATATATGGATCTAAAACCAAGGTGTTTAACAAAGCTGAACAAATAAACCACCAGAAATGATTAGCTTAAAGTCGTACTTGCTGTGCATAGTAAAATACATTTAACAACCCTAGTGGGACCACAAGCATTACTACTAATTGCCACCAATGATATTAGTAACACAAAAAGCAGAGAAATACCAAACATTACACTTCACCACCTTTTCACTACTCTCTAAAATTAGGAATCAGATGCAACATAGGTACTCATACTAAAGATTGTTTTGTTTAGATTCAGTCTAATTGCCCTGTGGTAGAAGAAAGCAGGTTCCTTCATTACAGTTTAACTGCATAAGCTGAATGTTTAATTTGGTACAGAAGCAGCACTCAAGCCTGGGCAGGAAAGTTAACTTACAGACTAATATAGAGTAAGACAGAGCTGTGTGCAAAAACAGCTGCAAAGAGATCACAAGTATCCTGGTAACAAGACTCAAGATTATCATGTGCTCCCACACTTTTTACTACACTCTGCCAGGAGTTTTCTTTTTGTCTGCTTTTTCATAGAATCATAGGATCAGTAAGGTTGGAAGGGACCTCTGGAGATCATCTAGGCCAACCCCCCCTGCTCAGCAGGGTCACCTAGAGCACATTAGACAGGGTTGCATCCAGGTGGGCTTTGAAGATCTCCAGACAAGGAGATTCCACAGCCTCTCTGGGCAACCTGGTCCAGTGCTCCGTCACTCTCACAGGGAAGAAATTCCTCCTCATATTCAGGCAGAACTTCCTGTGCTTCAATTTCTGCCCATTGCCTCTTGTCCTGTCACACGGGACAACTGAAAAGAGTTTGTCCCCGTCCCCTTGACACCCTCCCTTCAGGTACTTGTACACAYTGATCAGATCCCCCCTCAGCCTTCCCTTCCCCAGGCTGAAGAGGCCCAGCTCTCGCAGCCGTTCCTCCTAGGGCAGGTGCTCCAGCCCTCTGAGCATCCTCGTAGCCCTGCGCTGGACTCTCTCCAGTASCTCCATGTCTCTCTTGGACTGGGCAGCCCAGAACTGGACACAGTACTTGAGATGAGGCCTCACTTCTGCTCATTTAGTTTAATAGTTAATCGAGAAAGTATGAGGGAGGAACTGTATTTGTAACGATTTGGTCAATAGGTTGAAACTTGGGCAGAAACAGATCTGGTCAGTAGATTGAAACAGAGATTACATRACATTGGGAAATCACACAGCGTTTGTCTAGCAGGTAGGCGAGCTATAGCAGCTTCCTCCACACACAGTCTTACTCTGAAATAGCTGACCACACAGGGAGCTACCCCAGAGTGGCTAGGGCACTTGAAAATTCCCTGCCTATCTTATTATAAAATAGTTTTCCTCTACAGTCAAACTCTGAAGATCGCTTCCTCGGTTCCTTATTTAACACTTCCTTCAGGGTTTTTTCGAGATAAAGGGAGCATGTTAAATACAATTTTTGAGCATCACAATCACCTAACATCAACCAAGAAAAACAGGAAGTACACTACTTCAATTTAAATAAATGTATGAGGAAGAAAAATTAAGATTTGCTTATTCCAAAAGACTTCCACTTTTATGTTTTAATCTTCTCTCCTGATTTGTATCAYTAACATCTCTTGTAAGAAAGTAACTGAAAAAAAATTCTCTGAAAAATTAGTATTTTGTACTCCACAAAGGTGCTACAACTAAGTTCTAAGAAAACCTGATTCATAATTTATTCAACATTTATTTTCCTGACAGATTTTTATAAATTCACTTTGAAGTCATTCATTTAGTATTATACAGATACTTCCTGCAAGCATCACAGAATTTAATAGAAATGTAAAAAAAAAAAAAAAAACAAACCAAAACAAAAAAAACTTTCTAACTTTCTGGTTCTATTTGCAGAATGATTGCAAAGATATGCTAATGTTTCTTCAATTTTCCCTGGAATATGCCTTGTGAATACACAAGGTTCACACTCAAGGATAGGAAACTGACATTTCATGGGTTATCAGACTTTCTTACGTGCAGCATAAATTAAGTACTCAGTACTTAACTATAACCCAACTGTTACCTTCTTAGGTTTCACATTAGTAAAAACGTTTCATCATTTCTGCAAACTCAGCCTCAGTTACTGACATTCAGGTTGAAGTGCCTAAACTGCTGCAGTAAGAGAACTGTCTGGGGAAAAGGAAACACCTCGTTGCTCATTTCAAACAGTACAACTCAGTGAGTTTGTGCAAGACCARACTAACGCCATGAACTGTGTATTAAGCCTTTTTCCTTCTTAGCTTAGGAGAGAGGTCTTTGTATTTCAATCATTTCCAACAGGCTCACAATGTGACAWGATTAAAAAACGGAAGAAAGGACAGAAAGGTGACCCAAGGAGCAGGATGTCTAGGCTTTCTTATTACCACATAGAAAATTTAAGAATTATTAGTATTACTATTTTGTGTGTTTGGTTAGAGGAAGAAGCTCTTCTATGGAGTTAATCCAGTGAGACAGGCAAGTCTGTAAGCTTGGAGAGAGAAAAAATTGTGCACACTGTACACACTTTACTCTGTACACTCAAGAGGCTTGCAAAGCTTTGTGTCTTTGTAACTTCATAAATCAGATTGGTAAAAAACAGCCTAACAAACTACTAATACTAGGTGCTACATTAACCCCCCCTTGCTAAAGGAACTTGAGCAACATTCAAACACCTTTTGGTTATTAGAACAAATGGGCAGTTATGAATAAGCACTGTGACTTCAAATGTAGGCACAGACTAAATTTCTAAAAAAAAAAGAAACAACCCCCCCAAAACAACAACAACAACAACAACAAAAAAAAACGAAACCACACAAAACAAAAAACACCAACTGTCCAAAATATTTAAACAAACTAACTCACCCTAAATATCAAGGGCTATTACTTTTTAAATGATTCAACTATGGCAATACTTGAGACAGTTACCAGGAGCAAAATCCACCTGCTCTGACACAACATAAATTCTCCTTTTCTCCCCAGTTTAGTGATACATTGCAGCTAAACTAAATTATAACTTAGCTCAACTGTAACTCATTCAACACACCATGGTATATCTAATACAGTGAGAAGTAGAAGTCTTAAGTGGATGAAAGAGTTGCAGAACATTGCTAAAGCAGTTTACTTGAAAAATTCCAGGGTTGTTATAGCAATTGCTCTCAGTCTAAGGCTTCTTTATGTCACACAAAGAAAAGGARGCTATGAGTATGGCAAATAGTTTGATAGTCTCACTCTCATGCCTCATCTGAAGAGAAGCTTTTGTAACTTCCAAGCAGACTGAATTTCACCATATCCTGCAGAAGGAGGGCCTAAAAAAAATGGGGCCAGTCTCTATACCATGGTAGGAAGCAGCTTCAGATGCTACTGCATTCTAAAAGCTTTCTGACTTGGGGCACGTCCACAGGATACYCATGTGCATTTAGCTGTCATTCCAAACACACAGAACTAGACATTTTAATGGTTGCAGGGAGTAACCTAGCAAAATGAGGAACAGAGACAATCCTGTATMCCCYTTTTCCTCCTAACATGCAGTTAACAGATTGCATGTTGTTTCTACAGCAATTACACATATGTCCAGGTCAGTGTTCACATTTTCAGTCACTGAAAGACTGAAATCCTCCCTTCTTGCTTCTTTTCTCTCTTTTTCAAAACCCTAACAAAGTCAACCTGTGAACATCCCTAAGTAGCCTTCCATAGGTTCAGGGTTATTATCAGATAGACAGCTCAAGCACTTCAGAGGATTATTGTCTCACCTGCAACTTATTTTAATTATTATTTTATATAAATAAAATTAGCATTTTTCATATCTTGTCTCATTCAGCTGACAGCAGTCAATGGATTCAAAATASTTTTTAAGATAAGACTACATAAGCTCAGTTTCCCAGTAGAAACAAAACACTCCTACTGCATGATGTTGCTGTGAAGAATGAGGTCAGTTATCCTAACTTACTGTGGTACAAAACTGCTTTCATAACCGTACCTGCAACTCTCCAAGTTAAACCTGTAGAGAAATGTGAGGCAAGGAGGGCTTCAAAGCCCACAGCATTTTGCAGTAGACATTGTTATATCGTTTATCAGTTCTAAAGCAGATACTTTCTTAGGGGAATTGACTCAAAACACTTGTTTTAACTGCCATAGTGAATGCTTATACCTTTGTACACAGCGCTAGGACATCTTTCAGCAGAGTAGTTCTATAGTCATGATACTGACAGAGAGTTGCTTGTAAAAACCGAGATTAAGAGAAGCCTAAAACATTGTCATTATCCCCTTGGAGTTGATTTAGACATGCTGCAGAATAACTATACTGCAGCATAGCTACTACCCATTTCTTCTCAAACAGCATTATAGCTGTGATAAAAAAGTTTCAACTTATAATTAGCTCTAATTTTAATAGCTTGCAAAACACATCAGGTTACATAAACTAACAAAATCTAATCCAGGTTACACAACAAAATGCAGCCCAGCCCAACACTTCCAAAACACATTACTGGCTGTAATGGGAACTCATTTACACTCACCAATTAAAGACAAGAAGCACAAGACTAACTCACACCTTGTAACTACTATGGTTATCAGTATTTGTAGATTCTAAAGTCSAGAATTTGTTAACACTAAGTACTGAACAAATTGTGAAGTTCACCAAGGTTTTGGGGTTTTTTTGACTCCTTATTAATCTACTTCAACTTTGACCATTTTAATCATACCAAAAACTTGTAGAAGTTTTCTATTTACATAGAAGCAATGGACATAACCTAAAGATTAGCGCCATTGTTTCAGACAAAAAAGACGATTTCTGCACAAAGTTCCTAATTTGCATATAATACAGGACCAAAGCRAACAAAAGAAAAAAGACAATAGAACAAACAAGGAGGATGTGGGCTTGTAAGACCGATGAATTTTAGCAAAAGTCTAAGTTCGTAGCTCATCTGCTCAATAATGAAAACTAAAAACTGTTCTTCACAGCAGTTCTCAAAGAGGAATCTGGAAAACTGCAGCATACTTCCTGAAACTGATAGACATCCTCTGTGTACAGAAACTAGACACACCTGAGGGACAAGCTATAATCCAAAGTACTTAAGCAACAGGTGAAGATGAAGCTTAATAACACTAGTTTTTGGTGTTATGCTGGAAGGCATTAATAGCTAGTATCAGCAAAGAGGGGCAGAAAGGACTGGAACCTAAGTACATCCCAGCACCCTTCTTCAAGCTTGAAAAACGAGCCTTTCAAGACCCAATAGAAGACAGCTGCACTGTGACTGCCAGAGTTCAGGAGGAAGGAATTTTGATTTGAGGCTTGATGAATGCTACAGGGTGCAGGGCAGAGACAACAAATTGTGGTGCAGTAGGAGCCTCAGAGAACACACAGTCAAGAGTGTTTCTTATTCTCCAGTTACCTTGATATACATGAGGGACAGAAACGCAGAACCTCAGTATTTTATGTGCTTGTACCCAAGGGCCATACTYTTCAACCCAGTATACATCCATGCTGCCACAAGAAGGGGTAGTCTTGTCCGTAGTTATCCAGCTACTTGCTCATGCCTCTACTCTTGCACCAGCACTACCACTCAAAGTAGTATTTACCACCCAGCCAGGCGAATCTGAACGGGGACAGGATTCCTCCTGTCATTGGCTTGACTCAGGTTGGTTTTAGAGTTACCATTCTGGGCTCTCAGATCATACAGTTTTCACTTGCCCTAATATACACAAATGAATCATATGAATGATACAAATCATGAGAGTTTGAACAATACAATGGTTTTTAATCACTGTAGAAAATTCACACACTTACACTGTTTCCTACGTAAAACATACAGTTGCTGTGAAAGCACAAATCAGAACTGACCTGAAAGACTGAGACACTGGAGAGCCTCCGTATGCTCCAAGGCCTGCAAGAACTCCACCAGTTCCACCACAGTACAACCTCTATCATTCAGCAGTTTTAGGAGACTCCAGCTTGGACTTCCATCTGGCTCCAGTACTTTGAGAGAGCATTGTTCTAAATCCAGAGAGCTACAAAGTAACACAAAAAGGACATAGCACAGGCCTTTTTAATACATTTTTCTCACAAAGGAGCTGGTTTGAAAAACAGTTCTAGAAAACAATATATATATATATATATATATATATATATATGTACACACAGGTACACACACATGCACATACATATATATAGAGAGAGAGGGAGAGAGCGGATATGCGCTAGGAAATTCCTAGCTAATTTTGGAATACTTGCAGTACTTCTTTCACGTTTTAGGAGTCCAGAGGTTCTACAGTGGCACCTCCAGGAACCAAAAGCAGTGTTAGTGAACTGAGCACTACAAAATAAAGTATGCAAGTACCTAATGATTTTGACCAAACGTATTGAGAAGTCTTCTACGCTTTGCTTTTCAAAGTCTCAGCAGGAAAACTAAGTACAGCACCTTTTGTTTTAACATTTCTACTTCAGAAGCAGCAAAGAATGAGTCAGGATCTAACGTGAAGGCCCAGGTAGACTTTTCATTTTCAGCGTGGATGTTCACATAAGCCGCTGCTGCAGCTTATCTATACACATAACCACATATATTTACTGCTACAGTTAACTGCTCCAATAAACTCATCACCAGCCATAAATTTAAACTTTGTTTTTAAGGCTTTATGCCCTTTCAAATCACAGCAGATTAAAACAAAGCCTTTGGAGAGCATCCATGGTCTACCACGATACTACTACTGCAAGCAGGCTGGACGGTCCACCCGCTCCCCGTCCTGCCCGCCTCAGCACAGGCGCTCAGCACATCCCCGCCAGCCTCCACGCCGCCGCGCGGCTCCGCGGCAGCGCCCGCCGCTCTTCTCCGCCTCGAGCGAACCGGCCAGCGGGCACAGGCCCGCACCCGCGCCCCTCGACCGCGGCACCGCGACCGCCGGGCGCCGC
>NW_028185717.1:1975243-2050257 GCF_003343005.1 Rhea americana | reverse complement strand
GGGCCGCGGCAGCGCGGCGTCCCTCACTGACTTTATGGGGCCCAGTGTCTCTGAACAACAAGATACTTAGTAAGACTTAAAGAAATGGCATTCAGCGGCCTTTTCCCCTTCTTGTTAACCAAAACTCTCTTTCTCCCCAGTCAGGACCAGAACCAACCTCTGCGTGGTGAAATGGTGTAGGTAGGGTGGTGGACGTGACTTCCTGATGACATGTCGTCGTCCGCAGCTGCACGTGGTTTAGCTCCCTAGGAGATGGGGCAGGTGCCGCTCACCTGCCTCGGCTGGCAGTCGTGCTCGCTGGGCATCCTCCTAAAACGCCCGAGGGACGAGGTGAATTGCCTCAGCTTGAAGAGGGCTTAGAATTCCAGTTTATTTGGTGGTTATTTTAACCATTATGGTGTGCTATAAAATACAGAYGTCTGCTGCCCTTCCTGAATGAAGGTAGTTGTAGTTGCTGTATTTTTTGCCGATCTTGCCAGTTTTATAGTCCTTGGACTAGGTCCAGAAAACACTGAGAGATACTTCTCAGTTTCTGTTGAGCAGAGATTTAGCTGGACTTTCAGAAGAATAGTCAAGAATAAATTTGGCACAAAACTAGCTTCTGAGTCTTTTCTGGACCCCTCGAGCTCAGGACAATATTTGCAGCTCTTAGTGGTTCCTCCTGTGTGAGAGAGCCCTGGCTTGCTGGGGTAGAGGAGTGGGAATACTCTCTAATACCAGGAGTCATCTAAATATGCATTAGATGAACATAGCCTTTAAGGAATGTGAATGGTTAAGTAAATTGTTGCAGTAATTGTTAAAAGCTAAAAGGAAACCTGTGGTTTCCTCAACCTACTTGTTGGGGGTAATTGTGCAGATTTTCTCCCTGGCRGTAGTACTTTTGTGTGTTTAACTTTAAGCAAGTAAGAAATTCCAAACATGCCTAGCAAAGGAGTTGAGCACTCTTAAGTGTGTTCTTTAACAACCCAGGGCTTTGTTATGAAAACCTAAAACCAACATTTCCTCTCTCCAAGCCCATGAGGAAATTCCCATGGACTTCTRTAGAGGTAGGATATACCCTCTCATTGCTGCCAACTCTCTCTCTATCACTGTCTCTGGCTGAGATTTTCCCGGGAAGAACCATCTGCTCCATGTAATGAAATAGTCTCTGTCAAAAGACAAACCGTTCAGTGATCAGGCTCACTATACTAAGGTCACAACAGCAGAACAACACTGAAACTTCAGCTAGCCTCTTAGCTCTTAAACAAAATGCATAAATTAAATGTCTTTCGTATTGTAACACAGAATCAAACGGCAGGCCTGGCCCACTTCTAGAGCTTGAAGAGTGAACAGTTAAAGGTAAGTGCATGTGTTTATGGTTTCAGCAGTCAAATTATTCATGCTTTTAAAATTACTTGGCTGTTTATGCCTCCTATGTGCAAATAGAATGCATGGTCATAAAAGACAAAGAAATGAAAAAGCATAAGTTATTTTTTCTTAATGCACTACATGTTTATAGTGAGTTTTACTGTTTACGTAACAAAAAATGTGTTCTGTTATTTGTTTCTGCTATCATTTAGTAATTTTTGCTTATCTTGATAGATTTTGTTAATATATTTAGAGTGTTTATGAAATTCCACTAAGTTTCAGTAAGACAAACAGAATTGCAAAAGCCATATGAAAGCCAGCTTCCTTTTTTTTCAAAAAATGTGTAAGTTATACTAGATACTCAGTGATACTCAGTTTGTTCTTTCTAAACATGCATTATGATGCCTAATGGTCAAAATTCCCTCTGTTCCTCAAAATAATCTGATCATTTAGTAGCATGTAGATGATTATGAAGCTAGATGCACAAATTGCTTATGCTGACTCTGTCAGATGCTTGTCAAATGTTAAAAATAGATTAGGATAGATCAGCATTAAGTCTTGTGCTCTGATTGCTTATTTTAATTACTCTATTTTAATCTCTTCATTAGAAACACAGCCAGTCATTTATTCTCCTTAGGTTTAACCAAAGAATCGTAGTTGTGCTTATTTCTTTATACTATAGTGCTGTTTACCATAGGCAATGCGGTAGAGCAAGAGGTTCCAAAAAGCTTGCAACGTCAGAAACTGAGGAACCACAGTGTCTCACAATGCATTAGTCAAGGACATATTTTCCAGACACCCGCTTTTTAAACAGCCAAGACTTCACTCTAGTTTTTCTTATCTGAAGCTTGTTAATACAATAGATTTACAACAACTGTTTCAAATGTTTTGTTAGTTTGATTTCTGATATTACAGGCTTTTGACGAGTATTTTGCAGCAAATGTTTGATTTGATCACAGTGTCTTCAAGGACTGATAGAAGAATAATATGATTGTAGTTATTTGTATTCCAGCATCAGTCAGAACTAATGAGTCAGACAGATCTACTGTGAGATACAGAAACAAACAGAAAACAGTCATTGTAAATCCTTCTGTGTGCATGAGTTCTCACTACTTTTAACCCATCAAATATCAGACTCCACAGTAAACAAACTGCTACATAAATACTTAACATGACCCTAATGTGAATAGAGTTCACAAAGTTATAAGTGAATTCTAGAATTCTGTTTTTTGTTGTCTAGGAGATTTTGACTTGTCTGTGTTTTCTTTTGGAAGAAGGAAAATGTTAAACTTGTGAAATTTGCTACAAAGTGAAAAATCTTTATTGATAGAGGCCTCAGAAAGCTTCTATCAATACCTGTCTTCCCAAATGCAGTACACTTTGGCAGGCTGAAACAGGAGGTGGATGGAATTACGGCATTTATTACAGGAATGTTGTAGAAGACTCCACAGATGCCTTACTTCTTGTATGAAAGTTAAGATACAAATTTGAGAAATGTTTTCAGAGAGAATGTAAAAGGAACTGGTATTAACTTTGGAACATAATTACATTGAAGTAGGAGGCTTAGCTTTCACAGATGAATGGACAACAAGGCGGGTATTGTATGTGCAGTGCCGTAGTTAGTGCTTCTGGAAAGGAAGCAGAAGGTTATTTGAATGATCAGGCCTAGGACAACTTTGTGTCTCTGCCACCCCAGGGTCAGGATTATAAAAATGCAAGCTTTGTTAACACTAATATTTCATGTTATGAAACATTTCCTACTGCAAGTTATTTGCTATTGCAAATTATTGTAAATCTACTTAAGTTATTTCTTCTGCCTTTCAGTTCTTACATGCAGTGCTGGGAATCATCATGGCTGGCAAGAGTTAATTCACTTTCTATCCCTTGGATATGCCTTGTAATGCCTATTCATGAAGAGTACAGTCATTTATTGACAAAAATATGTATAAGCCCTGTTTCCATGAGCACAGTAGTAATAAATAATTACAATGACAAGTCTTCCTGTCGCCAGCATTTTGCCCCAAACTTTCCTCTGTTTATGTCTAGACCAAAGAGCCCTTGCATTTCTCAGTGATTGCCGAAGTACTCATCCCTTGATCATGCAGACTGAGAACCTGGCCAGACTGTGGCTGGCTTCCTTGCTGTCCTACACGTTTGTACTTTCTTCCCTTATCCCATACTTGCCACAGGAAAAAATGGTGTGCATCCAGCACTCATTCCAGCATGATGACAGCACAAGGTTGGGGCTTGGATGGAGATGGGAAGTTCTGCCTTGTACCACAGTTTAGACATTGTTCCTTTTAGAGTTTTCTTGGGATCGTGCTGCTAGTGTTTCAGTGGTTTGGAGATTCATTTCTGCTTTTTGATTTTTTTTCTGTTCCGCTTTTGCTGCCTTCTCTCACTTAAATCAATATAATATTTATAAAATCCCTTTGTCCACAACACCAGTGAGATTTCTGATTGGATCTGTGTGGCATATGATCATTTCCATTCACCATGGACTATTGGATTTGGTCATTAGTGTTTTGTTTTGTTTTGTTTTTCATATTCATCCTCAACGAAGTCTGGTTATATCTACCAGCTTTGTCTGTAGTTAAAATATCTGTAAGTATAACATCTCTAAAAAGGGAGATAGGAAGATGTATCAATGGCCCCTTCTCTACCTGCCTGGGCATACTAAATACATGTAAGGTGTAGCAGGATAATCTAGGGGATTACAATTGTTTTTTCAAACAGTCAAGTCCAAGTCCCAGTGTTTTGCCTGTGAAGTGTGGAAGATCGTAGGGGACTATGCAGGCACTTTGGGCATCTCGGGGCACCAAGTTTCTCAGGATAAACAATGAAGCACAAGCAAATGCTCCAGTGACTTTGTAAATGAAGTCTGACTAACGGAAAAGGGTTAACAGAGAGGACAAGCAGACTGTATTATGTGTGCATCCACATCCCCCTCACGTGCACATATGAGAAACAAGCTTTCTCCTGTGCACATATGTTAGAGTTCTTCCTCAAGCTTATTTGAAGGAACGTAGTTCTGGTTTCCTACCACAGTGATGACATTCAGCACTGCTATGTCTCTCTAGTGCTAAGCTCCTCCTTCCCCCCCAAAAAAAATAAAAAAAAGGGTGAGGGGAGAGGAAGAAGGCAAGCATTCAAGACAGCAGTTGATCCTGATCTGGAAGGTGGTCCCTTGGCCCCATGGATGCAGGTCAGGACTATGCTGTTCCCCAAAGGCAGGTACTTAGGTGATCCAAATCCCGCCTGAGGAAGGGAGTTGGGACAGAGGGGGCCTGCTAACGCTGGCATTGCCGAGCTGCCTGCAGCCCKGCTGGCCTTTGCTCAGCTTTCTCCTCCTGCAGAGGGATGGGAGGCTCCCCAGGGAGCCGTCGCCCATTCCTGCTCGTGAGCAACTGCCAGAGCCTGGATCTCTGAGGCAGGTGAGATGTATCCTGTGGCCCCAGGCCATACCAAGATTTCGGTGAAAGAGACAAGCTACCGCTGTTCCGTGCCATTTGTGGTCTTTGTATTGGGTGATTATTTTTAAAATACTCAGAGGCTTCTTAGAGCATTAGTTGCAGACTCTTCAGAGAGCAACAGTTCTGATTGTTCATGGTGGATGAAAACCTAGAAATGTTTCAGAGGTTTTACCATTACGTAAAAATGTTTCTTTATGCCAAGTAGAATAGTGACAGGTTTGCACCTAGAATTTTCTCTTTGTTCATTCATTGCTGTGCAGATGAAGCTGGGGAGAATTTCAAGTAAGGTAACTACAGCTGTTATGGGGGCACCAGAAATAAGACTTCCTTATACGCAGTTCTGTTCCTTATTTGCATAGTATTGCTTGTTATTAATCATTCTGGTAGAGTGAACTACTCCATGAAGAGAAGCTTCTTGGTTTTGCCATTTAAAACCAGACCTAATATTCTGTCATAAATAATATTTAAATAAAAGCTACATTTAAAAATACTGAATGCATGAAAACTTTTTTTCAAAGAAGGGTCTAAGAGTAGAAATCAAATTTCCTGTGGTCTTAGGTTGTTCTTTCATCTGAGAAGACTCTTAAGCAATTAGAGACCTCATAGAAGGCCCAGAGAAATTGAAGGGAGAAGTTGCACCAGGGTCAATGATAGCAACATTGGCTTGGATTAGACCCTGAAAGATGCCAGTATACATTGTCAATGGGATACAGAAATAACCATAACATATTCATCAAACAGTACTGTTGGTTTGTTCCTGTCTGTGTAAGGTTTATCTTCTTCCAGGGCTCTGCATGTCATTTATGATACGATTTCCAGTACTGCAGCTTAGTGACGCATCTTTTGTCAAACTTTGTTTTAAAACACACTTTATCACTTCTATCAGATTTTGAATTACCTTCGTAATATAAAGAGAAATAATAACATTCAACAGATCTATAAATACTAACCTGCTCAAGTCCCCTTGTTGTACAGGATGGATTTTAATCCAGAACCTATAATGTAACTGACTTCACTGTGGAAAAACTTTTTATCTGTGGTCGGTTTGGCATGTGTTTATCATTATAGCCTCTGTTTCTGTAAAGCAAGCATATCTGAATAGTTTCTTTGAAGCCAGGAGAATTCTCTCCAGGGTAGAGTTAAAACATCTACTTTAGGGTCTAGGCCTAAAACCAAGTTACTCAAGAGAGAGACTTTGGATCAGACTGGTTCTGTAGTCACCTGCTGCGTTTGTTTGTTTGTTTTGATTATAAACTGCTGATGAATGGATTGGCAATTTACGTTTACTCTTACTGCTAGTAGAAAAATAACTGTAATTCTTGGCACTTCATTAAGTAAATATGTGAAAAAGGCAGCAAACACTAGAACCACGTCATTTAATTACTATCAAGAAGAAACTAGTCTACTTCATTTTGCAAAATTAACTTTTGACCCAGAGATAGAGTATATGTTGAGTAATATATTTTGATTTGATGTAATTATAAATGTAGTCATCCAAATTATAATTATGCTTAGATATACCCAAATATATATAATTATCCAAATAATGCTTCTTCCTAGGTAACAAGAAATAAATCACTGAGACATTATTTACATGCAGCATTCTATTAGTAAGTAAATGTACATTGATAATGAAAGAATAATCGAGTGGAAGTATTATTGACTTGGGATTGGACTCTGCAATGGTTTTATGTGCAGCTTAAAATAGTATTTCATTATATACAAAATCATTTGCCTCATGATATTTCATAATAGCTCATGTATTATTTAATATTTCATTTAAGTTTGCTTCATAAAGTTTTAGTAGAAATTATATGAAATTGATTCTTTTCAGCAAAATTTAATTGTAACAGCTTGCTAATTTTTTTCGTCTATTCTGCCTTCCTAGAAGAAGACCTTTCGTACAATTTTAGTTGATAGACTGAGAATTGTTAAACAGTTTCATTCTGGTACTCTTGCATAAACTTTCTGTGCAACTAGGGGAAAATCACACAGTGTCTTAATTCCTTGTTTGTGTAACTGGAATAATTAATTAAATTTCTTCTCGACTCCTCTCTTCAGTTTGTATATTGTTCTCTAACTGTTTTTTTGTAGGCGAGAGCTCTAATAGAGTACAAATAGTAATAAAACCTGTACCTTGCAAAAATATCTTCTATATGCGCAGAAAATAGTAGGCAGATAAAGTAGATCCTTTGTATAAATATTGTTTTCCAAAATAAACAGTTACAGAATTAACTAACAGAACAGACAGTTCTTTCTGTTGTGTAAATTCTGTTTAAGAGAGTCATTATTCATTAATTGCCTCAGAATAGCACAGATGCAACAAAACATATACATCCTGGGCCTAAGCAATTTCATATTTTTTTTTTACAGTATTTGTCATCTTATGAAATGATAGAGGAAGAAAGAAAACAGCTGTATAGAAATAGCAGCCAGTAGAAGAGGTAAAGTGGTTGGATTTCATACTTTCAGAACTGTGTGACACAATTCAGATAGACCCAGGTATATTTCTGAGAAGCTCACCTTACTCTGTCTGCTTTAATTTCCCAGTTAGTACCAGAAAATGATGACATGAGGTTTACTTCTCAGATACCTGGTAATCATCATAGCTGATTTGATAAACCTCTTTGACCTGATGCACTAAGAATGCTATTATCTTTGCATACAGTTGAGAGCTGCGTTTGATTTTGAAAGATACAGCTTCTCAGATGCTCTGTTTTAGAGGGATATGCATGGAACTATTTGGTGATCTATTCTTTCTGAGCAAAATCTACTGTGTAATGCCTGAGCTGACAGTTGTGGTAGGATGAGTATATAGATTATTGGCAAGCTCAGAGTCAGGACAAGCATATGGCAATTACAAGCATGTTATTTAGGTACTAACCTTTGAAAAATATTTTCAGATATATCAGAYCTGGTGTGAAATTGGTCTGAGGAGGCCAAAGTATTAGTGAACTGAAGGATATTTCTTAATATGAAACACAGGAAGAATATCAGTTTCATTCCTTCCCTATGTTTAGCTAAGATAATCTTTTGTGTGGGCTAAGGCAGCTTCCTTCCCGTCCTTTTGCACTGATGTGGGTGTAACGAAGGGCATTTGTAGAAAACCTACAGCCCTATGGAGGTATTTATGCAGTTATGTGGTGGGTTTTAATGTAGCTTGACAATGCTTTCGTTGTCAAAGCGTGTTTACATAGATTATTTGTACTGCAGTACTATACAAGAGTTAGGCATAGATCAGGTGCCCATTGTGCCAGACGACTTGTGAATACACAGAACGTAGAGCTTGTATTTTAAAGATAAGGAGAGGAACAATACATGGATACAGAATGACAGATCATGTGAATGAAGAGGAGGAGCATGTGCATCTGAAAGATGGGAATAAATCCTACTGAAACAAGTTGACATAATAAATAGGTTTACAGATCACTAAAGAAACAAAATAATCATCTTTCCAGTGTTAGTTCCTGTTAAAATCTAGTAGTATTGATTTCTGAATGGTTCTGCTTTACCTTCTTCCAATGATCAGTAGCATACCTGATTTGGGAAGTAGCATCTCCAGTTTCCAGGGCAAGACTTGAGACAAGCAGCCAGAACACCCTTATGCATTTGAAGTCCTCAGCTCTCATCATGTTTTGACCAAGTGTTCTGTGCCTGGTATATTAGGAAATTGAATTTCATTTTCAGTCAATTATTAGTCAATAATCAAAGATAAATTATCATGATAATCCCATTCATCTGTCCTCAGTGAATTTCATTATGCGTTTTCTATCACAAGTTTTCTTTAGGAACTGTGGGTGTGTTATGCCAGGAGTTTTTTTCCCAGTTTCAGTCTAAATTCAGTAATTGAAATTATGATTATATCTAATATCTTCCATTTTCTCCTCAATTTTTTTTTAAAAAAATCACATCTTTTCATTTTGAATGGAAAAAGCATTTATTGCAGTTTTCCTCATGGAAAATAATTTTGCTTTAATTTCCATTGTTTGATGTGCATTTTGCCAGCTCTATCTAATCTAATTTTCATATCAAGAGGTCTGACAGCTCTTTTTCCCTTGATGTCAAAATGCAGCTGAACTAAGATAATGATAACTGTCTAGTATAAATGCTTTGGTAAAGCATATTCATGAGTTCAGTCTGCATTAAAAAAATGTTGCCAAGTCTCTCTCCAGCTGGTAAAATTATCATGCTTTTTAAATAACTTAAACTCTCCGAAAAGAGAAAAGATGCATTTAATCTTCTGAAAGGCAGTGATAAAAGCAGATTTGAAAGAATGCAACAGGAACATTAGATAAATAACTATTAAGAGGAAATGGGTGAATGCTGAGGGTAATTCCATGGCACCATATGAAAATGGATGAGGAAAAGATTAATTTTTACTGCTCCATTCTTCTTCTTAAACATTTATATTTCATGGAATTGAAATAGAAAGAAAAACATAGGTATGCAAGACTGGAGACTGTGGAATCTGATGCCTTTTTTTCTCTAGGCTGTTGTTGCAAGCAAGACTAAACTGACAAAACATGTCACCTCTTTGCTGCCATTTGGCTACCTCTTCTCACACCCACTTCTTCCCTCTATCACGAATGCAGATCTCATCTGCTGTCTTGTGATCCCTCCATATACTCTAGAAGCCCCGTTCTGATTTATCTTGTCTTTCAGGAGTTGCCAAATCCAGTAATCTGATAGAGGCGAGGCTGCCGTAGAGGTTATGGAGTCTTCTTCTCTGGAGATATTCAAAACCCAACTAAACATGGTCTTATTCCTGTCTAACATGCTCTAGGTGACCATGCCTGAGCAGGGGGATTGGACTAGATGATGTCCAGAAGTCCCTTCCAGCCTCAAATCTGCTGTGATGCTGTGCTGCAGCTCTATGCCCCCAGGTCCAACCAGCAGCAAGAATGAGCATGGACTCCCAAAAGGGACACAAAAATAAATGTATACAACACACATGTATGCATGTACATATGCATTCGTGGCTGACCGCACCAACCTGCGTGGGCAGATACACTCAGCGCTTGCACAAACACCGATGGCCTCCACCTGTTCCCCTCTGGTTGATCTGGACAACAGCTTGTTAGTGGGAAATACATGTGTGCAATGTTGATCCCCCCTGTTGCTGGCCTTGAACACCCCCCTGTCTAGCAGCTGTCCCTGGATCCCCACTCTCTCCAGCTAACCCTGAAGCCTACGGCCCACAGCGGCTGCTGATATGGGTCCTCCTCCCCTCCCTCCGATACACAGAGTGGATTCCAAGTAGCTGACCTTGGACATCCAGTCCATCCAACAGCTGCCCAGGATCCCTGGTCTCCCCAGCTGCTGGCACCCGGGCATGTGAGCCCCCAAGGCCCACGGTGCCACTAGAATTGCTGGTACAGCAATTGCCCTTTTGTCCTCAGCTACCTTATGCGCAGACACAAAATCTCATCCACAAACAAATTCAGCTACCATCACTATGCTGACGTCTCGCAGATTTACTTTTTAACTCAATAGATCTCTCTAACGTGTTTTTTGGGGTATTGAGCTCTAAAGGGCTAAAACAGCATTCAGTGAGGGATTAGGTGAACTTCTTCTCTCTTGCTTCCTTAGTTTCTGTGGGGAGAAGCATTGCCATCCCACCGACTACTCTATCTTGTAACCTATGCAACGTCTTTGACCTCTGTAAATCCTCTTACTGAAGCTCTACATATGCTGTGTTTTTTTCCATGACATCTAAACATACAGAAAAGCTTTAATGGTGACTTAAAATCTGCAGTTTTGACAAAAGTGTTCTTAATACATTCCTGCTCATAAGCTGTTAAAGGTACGGTAGGAATTGTTTCCTAGTGTATCACTTTGGTCACGTCTTCTCACAGAATGGGTAAGTTGGGAAGGGACCTCTGGTGATGGTCTAGTCCAACCCCCTGCTCAAAGCAGAGTCAACCACTGCAGATTACTCTGGGCTGTACCCTGTAGGGATCTGAGTATCTCCAAGAGAAAAGATCTCCAGTTTCCGTTCATTTCTGCATCAAGGGTAAACTAGCTCTCTTGCTCTTAAAGCTCTCTCGTTGTCAATGATCTTTCTACCTTCATCTCTTACTCAGTAGCTGGTGGGGTGCCTATAGCCTCCGATAAGCCAAAGCAGCTGTCACTGCCTGTCAGGTCATACTTCAAGTGCCTTTATGATTTCTTCAGTGCTCCTCTTCAGACCTGGAAGAGGCTTTTTACAGACGTTCAGATCTCTCATTGAGATCTTCCTTTGCAGTCAGGCCTACAAATACTAAATGTCAAACTGCCACTATGCTAGAGCTTGCAACAGCTATTTTTTATTTCCTTGTATTCTCTTCATCTGTCTACTCATTTGTTGTCTTGTATCAGATTGCAAAGTCTCTGGTACAGGGACCATCTTTTAATTTGTGTTTGAAAATACTAGCACAGTGGAACACTGCTCCATGTTAGCAAGCAATACTGTAAAATAAAATATTAAGTTTAGGAAGGAGGATGTATTCTGAGTCACGAAGCTGTAAAACTATTTGGCTCAGCTTTAAAAAATTTAGAAAACAAAAAGCAGTCAAATTGTCAACACACTTTGGACATCAACCAGCGATACTGTGTTGTGAGTTACATGAGATGGGCAATGGTGCTCTGTTCAGGTTCTGATTTAAGTCTGTCATCATCATCTCCTGTCCTCCTCATATGTTGTATGTGGTGTATTCACCTCCTCTGCTTCTCGTTCCTAGTTAATCTGCGCATCACAGGAGAAAGAACAGAGCCTCCATCATTTTTGGAGTGTTGTATGTTGGGGATTTTAACATTTCAGATAAATACCTGTATCTCTAGCTGGCCTTTTCCCAGCTTTACACCCTGCTTTATGCTCGTATGGATCTGTGAAACACTCAAAAAGAATATATTACATACAGATCTGGATAAAATTAAACTTAGCTTTATAAAAATTACTTTGAATTCCTATAGTATTTACTAGGGAATTAAATGCCTTTTGAGCAGTTTTAGAAATGTGCTGCAGAAACTATTAGCTTCTCTGTAACATTATCAAAGAATCTGCAGGACAGTCAATGCTCTGCTAAATACGTTAAGGGCTTTTTTCCATAAAGAGTATACTGGTTCCCTTGCATAAGGTAACCATGTGGAAAAGGTGTTTGTGTCAGGGTTTGTCCCAAGGAAATGAAAATAGACCCAGCTGCTTTGTGCTGTTTACATGAGAGGCGGATTCCAAACAAGCCCGTACAAGCGCCTTGCTATCTAGCCATTCAGCTTTAATCTGGCTCCGCGCGTGTTTTCTTACTAAGTGTCTTTGATCAGTGTCTGCAGTGGGCTGTGGCACAGCTGGCTGCTGGCAGCTCTAATATCTGCTCTGCTTGAGGCTCTGCAGGAAGCAGAGTGGTACTGAGTGCTAGAAAGAGTATCAGGAAAGGCTGCTGTACTAGGATACTAGACGGCTTGGGATCCTGCAGCCAGGGGAGATATGTTAATCAAGAAAAGGGTCACAGTAGGAGAAGTAGAGGGAAGGGAAAGGAGAATGAGGAGAAGTACCTTTACACAGCTTCATGAGATTAGCAGGGCAGCAAGGATTTTTTTCTGCTATTTTTCATGCCATACAAGTTCTATGAATAAATACAGGACATTATTTTTAAGAATTGTTAATCTGGTGTCTTTTGTGACACCAAATGTACTTGAAACTGAGTTCTGCTACTTTATTTTTCCCTGATGGGTGAATCCCTGGATTGTATTGTGATTAGCAGGGATACTCTGAAATGAAGAATGACCCAAAGGGCCTCTAGTAGTATACAGAGGCAGAGCCCAAGGTATCTGAAATCCTAAGATTTGGAGATTTTTTAGAAAGCAAAAATTTTTTAGAAAAAGAAAAGAGTTAGAAGAGCTTCCGTATTTCTTCATGTTCAGCTGATGGAAGGCTTTTGGTATGTTTAAGTTTGTTTTACAAAAACTTCTGCTTTGCAGCACCATTTTGCTACTGCACAACTGTTGGAAAGTAAGACGTATATGAAGGGGAAACAGGAACTGGCCAGCCTCATTCCATTGTTCTCTCTCCACGGAAATGGCAAACATCAGGCCAAAATACAGCAGTTACTTTTAACAAAGATAGCCCCATAAAATTTACTCCCCCCTTGCCAACTGATTGTTCCATGTATTACTACAGACAGATTTTTGGAATGTTTCTGAGCTGCAGATTCAAAAAGTAGCCTACTATTGTGCCACAGTGACTATCAAAATAGCAGGTGCTTGGTACCTGTAGAAGTAATGCACATTTACATGAGTCTGCAGATTTCTTTCTGCAGTTAGGTATGGTTAAATGAGATGCATTTTCTTTGCTGCTAAGTGCACATGCAGGCATGCATAAGAACTTGTTTTCCCAGAAAAAATCTCTCTGGACAACTACAATGTGTTCCCACTAAGTGGCTCTGTATAGATAGCAGGCTTTCTAGTTACTGCTGATAAATGTTCATCATTTTAAATATTTATTTTTTTTTAGTTCTTGCAACTGTATGTCAACTTGTTATCTTTTAGAAAATAGTAAACCCATTTTTTAAAGTTCAGTTTTCTTTTATTTGCAGGTGTACAGAGCAGGATGCTGTACTTTATTGGACAATATGCAGAAACCCTTTGGCAGCTACAATGACCCACTGTACAGCATTCATTGAAATGGAAAGAGATACAAAATTCAAAATTTTCCAAAAGTTGGTTGCTGACCTAAGTGACAGTGTGGGAAACTTCAGAGCAAAATGAGCAGAATGAGACATGTTTTGCACGATGCAAGAGTCACCCCTATGAGGGTTACTCCATCTTAATTTCACCAGATTCTGACCCTTCAAAAAGCAGTGATTTATTGCTTGAGAAGATTAGAAAACCAGAAGTATTTTCCTCATGTGAGAAATCCTATGGAAATATGCCTAACATGGATAACAATAGGGATGTAAGAAACATATTTAAAACCCAGGAAAATACTTCCTGTCTAAGAGATGTGTCAGAGAATGGTGGTGATCTAATACATTTTAACACAACAGTTAGTGTCGCTGCTGGAAAAGCAACGAAATACTGCAGCAGACAGGTGCATTCCAGCCCCACAGATCTGATCACTTACCACACTGACAACTGTTGCCTTAACACAGAAGACACTTTTTCTAGTCAGTCTGTGGAAGTTGCCCTCACATGTGAGAACAAAGAGCAGGGTAAACCTCTAACCATGAATACTCTGTTCAATGAGCAGGCAGATATTCCTGTAGTAAATCACCATTATTTTGTAAAAGAAGATTCTGAAAATTCTGGCACTCTTCTGGAGAGTCATCCAAAGAAAAGTCTAAGCATAAATGATGACTCTTCTAATGACGACCTAGGGCATTTTGAATGTTCAGATGTGCTGACAATCCATGAAAATGAAATCTGGGAAAAGAAATTGCAGTTTTTATTAGAAAGTGATGATGAAGATGATTTAAAACTGAGTAAGGATTGTGATGGGTGTGCTTACTTCCTCAGTGAAATGCCTTGTCTGTTTCAAGTGTCAGATAACACTGTGCCTATGGATACCACCATTGGCTTCTGTGGTCATCACTCAAAATTCAAAGGAGTAAATGTAAGGAGAGATCCCTCTACCAGCCAGTCAACTTTGCAGTCAGAGATGACTCTCACTGTTGGACACCACCAAGATAAAACTACCAGTCGCCAAGATAAAACTACCAGTTTGAAAGACAAAGAGAAGTATAAACTGCCTGTTGCTTCTACAGCCATTGGAAATGACTATCCCAGAATTGAAGAAGAAAGTAATGGAAGTGGCCACTCAGCTGCAGATTTCTCAGTTGACAAATCACAGGACGTGGATAATGTACTTGCAAAGGCGGACTCCTCTACTAGTCATATAGGTGCTTCTTTGACAGATCAGGCTTCAGCGATAATGTCAGAAAATAATATGGACAAAGACTTACCAGGTGACAGCTCATTGCAACTAGAGGAGGGAAGAAGAAATTTGTCAGAGGAAAAGTCAAGGCTTGCTGTCTGTACCTTAGCAGAAAATCTAAGAAGAAACCTTTTAAAATTATTAAACCCTAAGGAGCTTTGCAGATATGTAAGTAATATAGGACAATCTTTTCAGACTGCAGCTGAGGTTGGACAATCCAGTACTCTGTTTCCCTGTCAGGATGGTGTCATTTCAACACAAATCCATGAGGAGACAGAAAGCCTGCAAATGCAGGCTGGTTTGTGTCAAACACAAGAGGCAGATAAAGACCGTCATTGGGAATGGAAAAGGACTTGGGGCCTGTCGGAACAAAATCAGGTGCCAGATGAAAGTGTCTCACAAAGGGTAAGTACAGTGTTTATCATTTAATAGAAAGAGCTGTTCTGCTGATTTGAATGCACTTTATTCCTGTTTGTGACAAAATAATGTACGATGTAAATTACTTCGAAAGATACTATTCATGCACTTCTGAATGACAGCTACTGCTGGGAAGGAAATCTGGTTTTGAAAAAGGACCAAATAAACCATAAGCTGTTCTAATTATAGAGTGAGGCTGATAATAGTAAGAGGCACTAATGGGACTCTGGACAGCTGGATAGGGAAATCTGATATTTAGGCTACTGCATAGGTTTTATCCAAGGAATGTCTCTACCAACCCAGAAAGTTTCTCAAATTCCTATTGTGAGCAGAGAATATTTTGATTTACTTTCTTTTCAGTTGATACTCAGAAAAACAAATTGTCATCCACTTATGCTACTGGAAATATAAAATAAATCAAGAGAAGTTTGCTCTGAATTTACACCAAGAAGGGGAATTCGATCCAGAGAGCTCATGTTAGAGAAGTGAGCAGAGTATTGCTTTTTTAAAAATAAAACAATGGAAGATTCAGATATTCCAAATAAAATGTAAAAATAGTTAAAAATCAAACCCAACGTGATATTCTCCTCATATTTGTGTTATTTTATGCTGTTGGCCAGGAAATCAGCTAGGGAAATCAATACATTTGCAGTGACTGATATGATGCTACACCAGTTTGCATAAGCAGGAGAAGTGGATCATACTTTTTATTTCACATAGTAAAGAGAGAATATATATTAAAGAATATTAAGTCATGAATAATCTTATTCTTTATAATCCACTTAATGCAGAATGCACAGAAAAAATATTTATGAGAAATAGGCACACATTTTTTTCCATTTCCATGTGCTTTTCTTCATCTGTATTATTTAATGAAAAATATCTCCCTGATCTGAATAACAGTCTAACTTTGAATCTGATCACTGGGGTGTTTTAAGCAATCAAAAATTATTGAATTCTTCTGCCTGAAAAGCACACATAGGGCTTGCCTCATATTCTGGCCTTTCTCCATTTTTATAGTACATAAAATCCCAGTCACATTTTAGCAGTACATCATGTTCTTGTGATGTGACTTATGGAAGTTCTGCCTGTACGTGAGGGGGAATTTCTTCCCTGTGAGAGTGACGGAGCCCTGGCCCAGGTTGCCCAGAGAGGTTGTGGAGTCTCCTTCTCTGGAGATCTCCAAGGCCCGCCTGGATGCAACCCTGTCTACCATGCTGTAGGTGACCRTGCTGAGCAGGGAGGTTGGACTAGATGATCTCCAGAGGTCCCTGCCAACCTTACTGATTCTGTGATTCTGTGTAGAATACCTCCTATTGAAATTAGCCTACTGAGAATTTCTTGACAGTATATATTACCATGGTTTGCATGAGGCATTTTTGCATTTTTTTCTCCAACTACAGTAAAGTAATTTCAATCCCAGGACCCTATTAGCCAAAAGCAGCTACAGTAGGTTACTATGAGTGCCCTGGCCAAATTTCAGCTTGGCTAGGCTTGCTAGCTGCAATCTGTATGTGTGTCCATGTTCAGCATTTTGTTACAGTAGGTAACAAATAAATAGAAAAAAACTCAGTATATAGAAAAATGCTAGAGATGAGAATGAACCAAAGTCATGTTTTTAAGCACTCATGAATGAGGATGAAATTTAGGTCTAAGTTCAAAATTATGTGATCATAAAAATGAGCCAACAGAAGTATCACATCCAGAAACTACTGTTTGTAGCACAAGGAAAACGTGGGCAACTCCTCACCACTTCAGTCCCATATAGTGAGCCAGAAACTCCTCATCAATCTCCTAGTGTAACCTAAGAAGGGCAATAAAGAATCAACCTTGTAATGCTACACACAAGCTTACGTAAAACTGCACTGCGGTGTTAGCTGGAGCCCAGCAGCTGGGACAGCTCTGCCAGAGCAGGGTGCGGAGCTCACAGAGAAAAACACCRCTCACCCCTTTTGACAAGTTTTGTGTATGCCCTGTCTGTGTGGTGGATCAGGTCTGCTGGGGAGTGTGTAGCAGCCACAGAACCGCGGTGCTAATTGCTCAGGGATTTACACTTCCTTTTCTCCCCATTCCCTTTTTGCCAAGTTGCCTCTAACTGGAACAGCCTTTGCCGTCTGTCTGTGCAGCAACTGCTGTTCTGCTCTTCTTTCCATCAGACAGGCAAGGTGGAGGTTCTTGACTCCTCCCATGACCTCAAGGTCTAGCTCTACTGACATTTTGTATTTATTTAATATTTCAAAGAAGCTTAATTAGTAATTGGTTATAAAAGCCGACTGTGCTAGCTGTGGTGTCACATACTGTATAGAGAGCCAGGAGGTCCAGTGTTCAGCCAGTAGCCCCAGCACAGAATAGTGCTGGTGTCATTCCTGAATTGCAGAACCCATTTTCAGGGCCTGTCAAATGTCAGCAATGTTCACAGAATCGCAGAAGGGTTGAGGTTGGAAGGGATCTCTGGAGATCATCTAGTCCAGCCTCCCTGCTCAAGCAGGGTCACCTAGAGCATGTTAGACAGGATCACGTCTGGGCAGGTTTTGAGTATCTCCAGAGATGGAGACTTTACAACCTCTCTGGGCAGCCTGCCCCAGCGCTCTGTCACTCTCACAGTGACGAAGTTTTTCCTCATGTTCAGATGGAGCTTCCTGCGCTTCCATTTGTGCCCGTTGCCTCTTGTCCTGTTGCTGGGCACCACTGAAAAGAGTCTGGCCCCATCCTCTTGACACTCTCCCTTCAGGTATTTGTAGACATTGATAAATCCCCCCTCAGTCTTCTCTTCCCCAGGTTAGTGAAGTCCTGCTGGAACTGACAGGTTCAAAGGGTTCCTGGGGCATAAGCAAAATACATATCATTTGGACTGAATGCCCCAAGAAGAATGGCATGTGCTATCTGCCTGTTTCTAAAGCATTTTTCCTATTCATTTTTCCTGTCCCCTGTTCATCCTTTCAGAAGATCCCCTGTATTCATTATTTTGTTCTCACTGAAGTCCAGAACAGTCTGTTCTCATAAAATGTGAGTGATATTTGGTTTTACCTTCCTCACATAAGTTTACATCATTTCAGTTTTTACATCAGCTTATTTTAAACTTTATTTTACAGAAGGGAGAGAAGTAGGACTGACACAGATCATCCAAGTAATTGGGTAATCTTGTTATGAACAGAAAGTATTTTGCTCAGCACGTCCTACCTCTGCTTTGTCAGATTCCAGCATAGCCAAAATGTCAAGAATTGCGTAGGCCAATGAAGCTTTTGCCTGTGGGGCCGGTGTCTCTGTTCAATATGTGATGAGGGTAACTGTCTGAACATTCATGTGGGATGTCCTAGAAACTGCCACATATAATGGAAAACTGCAGTTTAGAGTGTTTCACCGTTGGGGCACTGTGAAGTGCTCCCTGCTCTGCAGTTAATACAGAAATGCAGGTGCTGGTCCTGTGGTGCTACACTCCAACGCCGTGACGAGGGAGAGCGCGTGTGCTGGGAGCAAAAAGCAGATAGGCTGGGGGGAAAAGGTGGAAAGGGAAGAGAGGAGGGAGGACTTAGGTTACACGGTGAAAGAAGAGTAGAAGGAAGCTGTTAGAAGGGTGTCAGTACAGCTGTGATGGGTTGACTCTGCCCATGAGGAATCCGACTGACGCCCAGCAAATGGTTTCATACAGGCCAGTGAACAGCTCTCAGATGAGAACTGATTTAATGGCTGGGTATGAATGCAAAATGAGTGGGGACTTCTGTCCCGAAACAATTGTAAGTAAAAATTACTGTGCATACCCAACACACCATTTTCTATCAGCTTATAGTTGTTTGTTTTTTCATTTGAGTTTTATTAAAGCACATATCTGTCTCTTGTCATTTGAGTGAATAATAGCTGGAAAACATGCAGGTTTTATGGTTACCTGAGATCAAAACCAAGTCACCTATAGTTCTTAATGTATTCTTGCTCTCTTTGCCTTTGTTCACTTCCGGTTCTTTTCCAAAATCTCCAAATCCTCCAGCTTTGAGTCTTAGTAGAAATTAGGTCTCTCATTTCTCAGAAGTATGTCACTTCATTGGAAGATTTTGTACTCTGTATATAATTCTTCAGTAGTCCTTGGGTGCAAAATATCTCTCTGTTCAGTGGTTAGAATGCTTTGGTTCTGAATAGTGTATCCATACCGTGTGCAGGAGAATTTGAGAGGCTATACCTCATGCTTTCTAACAGGCTGGAGTAGTTAGTTCATTCCCTTGAAAAGGGGTGGTGGTGGCTCACTGCTTTGCTCTGACTCTGAGAAGAGGTGGACATTCTCAGATGAATGTTTTCCTGACTCATTCTGCAGGATCTACATGAGGGCTGCCAGAGACCATCGCTTTTTGCTCACCTGCATTACATAGTTGGCTCCAATCTTTCCTGGGACAGACACAAAACACATAGGAAAATTCTGACCCAGCTTGCAGCATAGACCCATCACAGCTGTGCATGGTCAGCTAATTGCTCTATGTTGTTTTTGAAGGCAGAGAGCTCAGCTTTCTGTCCTTAAAATATTATAGTTCTTCTTGAACTTTTTCTGCCTATTCAGCAGAAATTTTAGTAAACTTTTGCAGGATAAAGTGTGTCTTTTCTCATGTCTTTTCTTTCACCTGTTTGGAGCACCTATACTGACATATTGCTGTTCAAACTTAACTCCATTTCAATATTTTGTCTGTAATTATATCAGTTATATCAGTTTATTATTCTAATAAGTCTCTGAACATTATTTTTTGTGTCGTAAGAAACATTGAGAGAAAATATTAGCTCTGTTCCTGTATCATATCACAACTTCTACTGACTTGATTATTTCCTTCTGTGTTTAATTTTTCCCTCCTGTTACCCGTGTGTCTTATTCAGCACAGTAATTTACTCATGATATCTTTCCCTTTGGCATGTATGTATTTTATTCCCAAAGGCATTGCGTTGCATTTTTTCAAATCTAATCTTGCTTTATTTCCTACTTGGATCCCTAGTCTTTTCGGTTTGTCTGTGCGTGAGGTTAGCGTGGATGATCTGTTGAAATGCACCGACTCTCCTGGCTTCCTTTTCCAGGGCAAAAATGGGACCAGCCAAAGCCCAGACTTCATCTAGAAGTGGGACTGGAATGTGGCTGTAAGACAAAGCGGAACCCAGGAGCTGAGAGCGCTCTCAGGGCCTTCATATCTTTGTAGCCTTTGACTTCCTAGCCTTTGAGTTTGCTGTTTCAAAACCTAGCAAATGCTGCAATTTTCACAAATATACTGACTGCTCTGTCTGCTAGATTAGTAATGAAATTAAATAGCACATCTTGCTCAAGTGCTACGTTGCCAGGCCTCATACACTGAAAATTCTCATTATGAATCAAGTATTTATTTAACGAAATCCTACCAGATTTGGCACTAATTGCATTTTGTTCTGGTTCTTGAACTGCTCCCATTCCCACAGTATCCTATGTGATTTGGCCTCTCTGTAGAGGCTTTAGAGAACCCAGACAACGACTGATGAAGGTAATTACCTAACCTTCCCTCCAAACACCAGCAGGAATCATTCCCAGTCAGGTTGCTGTGTGATTTTCCCTTAATTGTAAATGATCTTAGATTTCATGGGTATCAGTTCAGCACTTTTCACAGAATAATTTACTGTTAAGAATAATAAAAGAAGCTAAAATGGAAAACAACCATACTATAGGCTGCACCAGACTGATGTTTACTTCTGTAAAACAAGTAACTGATGTTTCCTCTGGGTCAATTTCTCGGGCACAAGTCTGGAACCAGAGTACCGGTAGGATTGCTCCTATTTGAAAATACTTCCTGCTTTTCCCTCAGCATTTATGTCGTGCTGATGCAATGATGTACGTTGCAGCACAGCCCGTCTGTATAACGTTGCTTAGAATGCCCCCCAATATTTCCTATTGCATGTTAATTCGGTGTTATTTAAAGACAGTCATTGAACAGTGTAGCATTACTTCGTTGCTGAACTGATGACACAGCCTGCCAAGCTTCACAGTCAGCCAGGTCAAAAAATTATCCCCTTTAACTTAGAGAAACCATCATTCCCACCAAAAAAGGGGTCGGTCCACTGAATGATAAGAAAGAGAGGGTGTATATGGGGTACCATGTGCAAATAGCAGAACAGGAGGTAGGGTCCAAGAGAACTTGACAACATCAGCAGATCTCTTGATTGCCACAAGAAAGTCAAGGGCTTTCAAAGCCARAGCATTTTGTTTTAAGGAAATCAAGTTTTTGATCTAGTCCTGATTTAAACATATACATAGCTAACATACTTACTCAGCACTGTATTAGCACAGTATGTCAGTAAAACTGTTAATAGGAAGAAAAAAAAAAAGGGTAATATGTTGACCACTAAGTTGGGTGACAGAGGAGASTGAATTGCAAATCTTGTACATCTGAAAATGAATTTGCCCAATTTAGGCTGAAAAGCCAGGCCTGGAAGTTGGTTTCACTGTAACATTGTGTATCAGAGGGAGGAAGAACTGGAGGGGAAGGAAGAACAGGGAAAACGTTAGAACTTGTATCACGTATTTGCTGATGCATTATGCTGTTTAAAGTACAGGCTCATCCAGCTATGTAAAACAGCTGTACTGTATTGGATCACCCCAGAGGTCCTTTAAGCATAAKATGTGGGCAATGGTAGATACATAAGGAGGAATTTCAGAACAGAGCACAGTGGTATTTCTCCAGAATATACTGCTAGCCTCCAAGAATTTGCAAGTCAGGGAAATCATGTGGCAGAATTGGTGTCTTGTGTATTTAATAGCCTGCAAAGGACTTTTCGTTACTTAAGAGTAATGGTAATCATATGGTCTCCACACTTGAATCTTTGCTCTCGAAGGAAGGTATAAGACATGTCTAAAGAAAGTCTCATTTGAATATGGGAAATCAGGCACCAGCTCACCATTTTCTCTATTCTCTCCATAAGGAAGACTGGGCTCTGGACTAACACTTTGGCCTTTCTTTTGATTGAGCTACATTATTCTATGTATTGATCTGTTCAGTACTACTGTTAATCCTAGATGAATCTATTGTGTCTCCTTTCTTTTCTTGCTTGCCTTGTAAGGGAAGGAGAATATGTACATGAAATCATTCACAACACTTCTAGCTGCATCTGATCAGTGGTCCTAAACCCCTTGATTTCGAGACTTTGCTCTCCCACTGGGCAGGGCAGGACTGCTGCTGTGGGACTAGACAGGCTCAGAGAGACTCTGGTATTAATTCAAAGTAGTGAGTGTACTGCTTTAGCCACCATCGGGCTGCAGAAGGGCTTGGTCTCAAAGAGTAGCCACTCCAGAACAAACTCAAGCCACATGATCCTGAAAACAGGATATGGTTAGCATCTTTTCTGTATCCCATCCAAATTTTGTGTGATCACCTTTATTACCATAGGATGTTTGGGATATTCTTATTCAAATATTTTGTTAAACATCATTTGGAGACTGGTGTAGCATTTGGTCTTGTGGTAGTGACAATAAAGCACAACTGCCTGTTTTGACCACCCAAGTTATCTTTGAGGATAATGGAAAACAATGAAAGTTGTTGCTTTGGAATAGGAAATGAGTACAACAGAGACAAAACTGCCATATTTTTTTAGAAGATGTCATAGTAAATGGGAGTATTGTCTAAGATGAGAAATTTGAGGTTTGGGAGTATTAATTTTTCTTGAAACTTATTTTAGACACTAGAATCCTTTTCTGGATCTAGCTTGACATCTTCAGAAAATAGTAGGTAGCAAATACTCTCCGAAGAGAAAGAAATCAAACAGATAATACCTTCAAAACTTGAATGGTTTGAGGGCTCCAGTAATGGAGTAATACTCTATCTCCTCATATGTACAACACTAAGTCATGACTGGACGTTATTACCACTGTTGGCCCCCTTTTAGCCTTTTTGAATGACTGTAGAGTTTTCAAACCTTTTCCTAGTGCAGAGTTATCTTGTTGATGAACCTGGTATACAGGTATACCTCGGGTGAAAAATGCTCACTGTCCCACTTGGCAGTAACTGGCGTTGATTTTTTTCATGCTCTGTGGGGGGCTAAGGATRTCAGAGGCCACAAGTCAGGTGCTGTCCCTTGATTCCTTGGTTCCTGGGGAGGCGACTTGAAACGTCTTGAGAAAAGGCCACTCCACCTGTAAAATGTTTTGCAGGTTTGTAGATCATCATTTGGGTCATCCATATATTCTAAACAGAGATAGACAGCTGAAAATGCTCTGAGTTTCAAGTTGCCATGAAGAAGTAGGATCCTTTTTAATTTCTTYTTTTCTTCCTCATGCTCTTCCCTATTTCCTTCCATAATTCAGAGGTTACTAAATTACCCATTTATTCCCAATGATCTTTCTTTGCTTTTCATTTAAATGTTACAATCAGGCTTTGGAACACAATGAATCTTGTCATCAGAGCAAAAAAAAACAAGGAARGGTCCTGTTTATATCATGATTTTATACTGAGTTAGAAAGCAAGCTCTGATTTTGGAGTGGCTGTTTCCAGTTTCCTTTTGCACAGCTATTAGATCACTAACTTGTCTATTTATCACTTCTTTACTCACAGTAACCATGGCTTTATAATGAAGAAGGTACATGGACTGTTATTTCTTCTGTCTGCCATCACACATCAGGCAATTTGTTACACACACAAATTAAAATAACTTGTTTCTACCACATTCACATAATTAAACTCTGTGCAGTTTGTTACCTTTCTTTTGTTGCCCCTGGAGTCAAGCAGACTGTCCAGTAGATGAAGCAATTGTTAAAATGCATGGCAATAAACTCTAGAAAACCTCTCTTGAGAGCAGGGAGCAAGAAAGCAAATCAAGATGCATAGCTCTATCAAGGTGAATAGTTGCCTAGATAGTTCCCTGAACTCATCTGATTGGATTAGATGATAATTACTCATGTGTTCATTATGTTAAGTTTAGAAATGACTAGGGATGTGTCAGAGCAGTTTTCTTATTCTCTTTTTCTCTGGTAGGGGGTTTTGTAGAGTTTGGATCTKCCCACTCTAAACAGGCCATATTTTCCTTCCCTCTCTTCCTCACCCACACCTCAGCTTTTTTCCTATGAATTTTTTCTTCCTCCTTCCATTATCCCTGCTGCTCAGCACTAGCACAATGAATTTCAGTGAATCTTTGGCTCTTTTCGTGGCTTTTTCAATAAACTCTCTTTGTAGAGTAAGGTATGGTGGGACAACCTGTCTGTTTTCCAAGGCATAGACATTGCTTTTTTATTTTATTTTATTTGCTTCTAACTAGCTGAACTGTATCAGTTATTGGTCTTCTTGATAACATTTTATGTTCCTCCGCATTTGGATCCAGTCAAGCAGCTGTCTCAATGTTTACTTACATTCTATTTTATATTTCTTTTTCACTCTTTTTCTCTCTATAGGCTCAAGATGCCAGTCATAATAACTTCACAGAGAATTATGACAGACGATGTGTGGAACCTGAAACAGAGAGGAAAGGTATCTTCTTGACTTGTGAGAGTGCAATCACCACTGATCCCGCTTCAAAAATGCTCTGTTCTGAAAGGACATTACAAGCAAAAAGTGCAACTTTACAAACCTGTTCTCAACACCATGCTCCATGTGATAAGAGTGAAAGACATCAGCAGCAATTCTTCTGGGAACAAGGAACTAATATTATTAACAATGGCAACCAATCAAAGAATGACATTTCAACTTGTTTCTTATGGGATACAGACTCTGTTAATGATAGGCAAGAACATTTAYGTGCTGTTCAGTCTCCTGCAAAGCTATGCAGTGAGCCAAGGGAGAGAGGGCAAAAGTGTAGTTTTGACTCRCATGATAGCAGTGACACAGATACTGTCTGTGGTGTGTCATGTGGTGCATATCTGTTTGAAGCTAGTGGCAAGACAGTCCAGGAATCTGGAAAACCTGGGTGCAAAGAAGATGCTGATTTATCAGCAGTGCACGACAAGCTGTGGAAGCTTCTTCATGAAGCTGACTCAGACCATCAGATCCCATTTGAAAACCGGGGGATCACAAGTTTAGAAATTAGGCCAATGGACATCAAAGACACGGAACTGAGCTTTGTACAGGAGGCTTGTCCTTATCATCCTTTGTCAATAAATTTAATAGAAGAGGAAGAACCTATTGTAGAGCTGACTAGTAGACAGAGAGCAGAGAAAGAAGAATGCAGTGTTTCTAATATCCCATTAAAAATAAATGAAGCATGTAACAGTGCATCCACAGGAAACATTTCTCTTACACAGGTGATAGAAACAGTTGGTATACATCAAGGTTCTAGCACTGGAAATAGAAAAGAAACACCATCTAGTCATATTTCAGMAAATATTATATTAAATGTAGAGGAGTGCTTGGAGCAAAAAACGAATCAAAAGTTAACTGTCGATAATGGATCCATTCAAATGACTGCTGTCCAGGAAGGAAAGCTGACTGTTAATAGTGCTTTCCAAACATGTGAAGGAGATTCTCCTCAAAGATTAAAAAATGCTCAGAGTAGTAATTTTGAAGATGACAAAGAAAACCCAACTTTTATGTCAGATAAGTCTATTGGAAAATTACTTTATAGTGATCAGAACATATCCTTGATGAATGAGACTATAGCTAAGTATACAGATGAAGATAATAGTAAACCTGCTTATTTCCCTGAAGAGAAGGACTTTTTCACTGGGAATTCCTGTGGTGAAAATGCCAGTCAATTTACACATGAAACACACTTTTCTATTGAAGCTATATCTAATAGTACTGAAGAGAATTTACAGAGAAAAGGAAATCACTCAGACTTGAATGCACAGAATGACATGAATTCTGGTCATTATCGTCTTTCAAAAAATGTTTATGAGGATTTTCAAGTTGCTTCTAATGCACAGAAATGCAGTTACTTAACTCAATTGCCTAGTTTAAGTAAGACTCCTGAAACCATAACATGTAAGAATCTACCCCAAAATRTACACCAAGTGACAGAGATAGAAAAGCAAGAAGAGGCTTTCATTCCACGTTATGAGGATCGATTTTTAACTGATTTTTTGGTAGAGGTGCCCGAATATGAACAGAGTAAAATGAGAGAACAGAAAGACAGTGAACAAAGGGCTGAAACTTCCTGCGGCACAGGAGTCAAGCATGTGTCAGAAAGTCAGCGTGCACTTTCCCCTCAGAGTATGTCAGAACAACGTGTATTTTTTCTTGACCACACTTTCGAGTCTCATGAAAAGTTCAAAACAAACTCTTCAAAGAATCACATGTATGCAGCTGGGAGTGCAACACCGCTTGGTACCTCACAGCCTGGAAGGGCTCGAAATGACTACCCCAGCACAGCAGATGAGGATTATAAAAATACCATTAATCAGGTGGATATCCAACAACTGGCCATAAGAGAAACATTACCATTCTTTGTACCCACAGGACAGTCAGAGGATTCTATTACCAACATATCAGCAACGAGATGTTCCAGCATAGGAAATCAAGTACAAACAGAATCCACACAAACTACAGTCAAAGTGAATGAAAAATTGAATAAATTAGAAAAATTTCCCARAGCATTGCAGGATCAGTTCCATAAGGTACCCCAAAGGAACAAGAATGAAACAGTACTGCGGGAGGAAGAAAAAGAAATTCAAAGAGCTAAGGAATATAATCCCGATAAAGCTGAAGTAAAACCTCCTCTTCATGCTTTCTTTAGCTGTGATGCTCAGGAACAGGTTATGAATAATAGCATTAAGCAGTCCTGTCTTAACTTGATCTCCTCTAGCAAGCTAACTGGGGTTGAAAATTCAATTAAATCTACTGAGTCTCCTCAGTCTACTGATAAAATAGAAAAAATCTTGGCATCAGAGAGTGCAGTAAGTGGTTTAGTTCACTTGCCACCAATTGATTCAGGGAATGACCAGTATTTTCAAGAGCAACCACCTCACAGCACAACTCAGCCCTACTCCTTAGCATTGACCACAGACAGTGCATTCCCAGCCAAAGTGGAAAAGCTAAAGAATCAAGAAGGGTCAAAATCTTACCAGACAGCATCAACTGTTGCTGAGCTTGAGCTCATCAGGCGTAAGCAAGACACAGCAAACAGTGGGCATTTAGCTACTGGGGCTAAGAAGAAACTACCACCAACAGCATTCTCAAAGAAACCTCGACTGGAGGAGAGAGGAAATGTGAGCAAGAATCCTACCTGTATTAAAAAGCCTGTGAAAAGTGAGGCAGATATGATTCATAAAGAAGATAGAAAAGAGCAGAGCACACTTTCCGAAAAGGATAGCAAAGGTACGAGAAAACTGATTCTCATTTCTGTCCTTTCCAGTCCTTCTGACTACAGTATGAAAATCAAATTATTTTCCAGCACACTWCAAGCAAGCATATGTCAATCTAAATCATATCAGCCAGAGATGTCCTACCTTCACTGGTGTTAATTTCCAGTGAATTTAATAACTAGGGCTGTCCCCATGCCACAACGATGATTCCTCTCTAGCATCCTTCTCCTAGCTGAYGAATGCACTTATGAACTTTTCATGCTTTCTGAAATAGTTCTTCATTCATCTGTTCAAGTCAATTTTCAGGAATCTATAGCAAGTTGTTACTGCATAAACTACACAGACTGTAGTAACTGTAATCCCAACAGTGGCAGGTTATGGTGTTCACAATTATGCTTCTGCACTGTGACTCCCAAATCGTATCTGATGATTTTTGGCTGGTTCTGCATTCCTTTTCACCCACTATCAGTCATAAATGACACTGGTGAAATTAGCAATATTAAATGGACATTAAAAAAAYATGTATTTGAAATGAGAATCAGGTTGCTGGTCACAGTCTCTAGGAAGTTACAAACTGGTAAAACAAAATGGAGATGAGAGTAGCAGTTGGCATGCTAGCTAAACAGATGTATTGGTGGTTCCTGTGGGTACGTTGCAAGGCTCAAGGCCTTATTTTCACCTCTTTACATTACATTTTACATTTACATCATAAAATAAGTTTTCAGATGAGAGCAAGACTGAACCATGACTTAGGGTAAGCTAAATGCCTATGAAGTTTTTCAGAGATTCTAAATACAGTGCAGTCGTGCTAGAGTCCTACTTCTTCCAGTTGTGTTAAAAAAACCCTTTTCTCTGTTCAAAAGTGATGTCAGAAATGTCTCCTTTGCARTCATACTTGTCTACAAGAAATGACCATAAAAGGGAGTAAATGGAGACAAGCTGTACAAAGCAAGACAAAGGACTGGATGTGGTGGGAATTTGCTGTATGGAGGTCAGCTGCAACCCCCACAGCAGTAACATAGAGCCAAATCAGAAATTACCAGAGAATCAAGCATGTGGGAGAAGCAGAMACATACTCCTTTCTCAAAGGAGAACATGGAAACCGCAATTACTGAGAAATGCTTCATCTTTTTCATGTAGTTAAACCTGTGCTTGAAAAATATTTTAAACATTGTTTTGGGTTTGCCTGCAGGTAAAGGAATTATCTTTACCTGCTCCTGATCTGCTTCAGTTTAGACTGAGAACAGATGTTTGTTTGTAGGTTAGAGAGTTTGCATGGAAGGTTGGTATGTTCAGTCTAGTATATACTCAGTGTTTTCTTTTTATTTTTTTTCAACTCAAGGAGGAATGACTTTGTGGTTAGGCAGGGAATGTGGAGCCTTTAGTTCTATTTTTAGTTCTCTCACATACTTTCTGCAAGTCATTTTAGYCCTGATTCAGCAAGATTCTTAGCAGTAAGTGCTTAAGTGACTACAAGTTAAACATAGCGAATTCCAGGTGCCTGATCCTTAGAGTCAGATCCAGCATTCCTTAGGCATTAGATGGGGAAAGTGAGGCCACTGGAACGGGATCCTCGAGGGAGATGTGTCATGCCAGCTCATTCAGAGTGCAGCAACTCAGAATTAACACATTAGGAAACATCTTACATGCCTCTAGCAGAGACATCTCGCTCAGGAGTGCCTGGATGTGCCAATGGCCCCAAACCTTTGTGTAAGTATGAGTCCATTCATTTTCTTTCCAAAACCAGGAAGGTCTTGTTTCCTATTTTTTTTCTTCCTCAAGAATTAATAGTGATTCTCCCCCTTCCTGTAAGGACTTTGTGATCAGAGCCCTTCCCCAAGCATGGCACAGAGGTTCACTGTCTTCCTCCTGCTGACAGGCTCTAAGCCTGCTGTCTCCTACATCCTTGGAGAGTGCCCAAGGCTCTGGGCTCCCCGTTACGTGGGAGTGCCCTCYGGTCCTCTTGCTGATGCCCTGCCCACGTGCAAAAGACACTCGTGTATTCTGTGTGCAGGAAAATAAGGCTCAGCAGAGAAATGGATTATCAGGGTCTTCCCCTGGGAGGGAGTCCTGCGTTCTGATCATGGTTCCCAGGATTACTCCAGTATCTCATATAAAAGTCATTCATTAAAATACAAAAAAATGATCTTTGGAGCAGGGACTGGAACCCAGATTTCTTCTCTGGAACCTGAATGATTTTCTGTACTGATGGCCAAGGTTTAGYAAAAGAGCTATGTCATGTGGCTGTGAAAGGAGACTTTCCTTAAAGGCATGAAATGAACCCTGTGAGGCCGAGGAGGCAGGAGAAGGCCGCTGCCTCCTGTATGTTCAGGTTAGGTAATGCTCTGAATGGCCTTGCCGTTGCTGGAGCATTATATAACCACTCGGTGCGAGTCGCTTCTCCAGATACGTTTTAAAATAAAACGGGCGCCTTCACTGCATCCTCTAAGAGCCTGGTCCTGGCAGTGTGTGTTGGGTACGTTGCAGGGTCATCCTAGAGACCCAGCGTCTCCTGGGACTTAGAGTCCTTTATTTCAAATGCTGTGATTAGTTTAAAAAGTCTACTAATTGCATGTATTTGGTTGTTACCAACTCTGATTATGTAACTGTATAATATGTTGTACCTTTATGGTGGTTTTTTTTCTGATAAAATGAGCTGGTCCTTTAATCAGAGAGAATGTGTTCTGAGTAAGAAATGATTTTTATGTTGGTGCTTTTTCAGAGTAGAACTGCCATTGGGTCTCATTCCATAAATTCAAAAGTCTTTGCATTGAAAATATTTCCACTGACCGTGTGGGTCAATGGGTCAGTTTGGTAAGACCTCCATATTTTAAAGCCTCAGTTTCTGCATCAGGAAGACTAGTATTGTCAGATTCATATTATTACCATTTGTAAATCAGTCTGTGATTCCTTTAAAATACCAAAACACTATAATTATCATCCAATTCTTAACTGTGGCTGTTTCATTTCAAGCTCCCAAGCTGTTGAAGAAGATACAAGCAGAGTTATTCCCTGACTGCTCTGGAAATGTTAAGTTGTGCTGTCAATTTGGTGACATTCATGGCGATTCTATCATTACATGGACTAAAGATTCCAAGTTACTAGCTCGACTGCAGAGAAGGTGAGTGAAYGTTTCTGAAGGTAGTTCTGTTAATTTCTAAATAGCTTTTCAGAAAATATTAAATTTGCTAGTGATATACTCTTGTACCTGTTAACTAAATTAATAAGATTGGTGCAAAAAACAGTTTAAATGGGATAATTAAGAAGAATATCCTCACATATTGCTTTAATGTTGGGCAAAGTTAGCATTCCATTACCCGTAATTTCTTTCAGCCCATTCATAACCAGCCTCACCCAACTGTCAAATACTGTAAAAGATCATCTGAAGTTTCAGCCTCAGCACCCAGGCCAAATGATATAAACACGTCTGGTTAATATATGGAAGGCTCTTTCTGTGGGAGAGGTAAATGGCTGAGACCTAATTAAAGCAACTAACATGCAATGTAGAGCTTGACATGGTCACCCCTTTGAACTTTATATTTTGTTTCAAATGGAGCTTTGAGCTGACTGGATTAAAAGAAGTTATATTTAAAGAAAAATGAAATCACTCCTCGATCTAGCCAATTAGACTGAGTGTCTAGAGGCAGTGCATTGAGATGGGTGGAAAATAAAAGGTTCTTAAACTCTTTCCTTAGAATCTTCTCTAAACTCCAGTTTTATGAAACAAAAGTTATTTTTCTCCATAGCAGTAATAACATTCGTAGCATGTAGCTCTTAAAATCTGGTTATAATGTTTTAAAAATATAAAATTAATTTTATCCAAAGCAGAAAAAAAAAGAAAAAAAGAAAAAAAAAAATATGTCAGAAGACACAATTCTGCTGGAATTAAAAAGTTTTGTGGGAAGCCATCTGATAAGATTATACTTTCAATGGAGGAAAAAAATGAATTGGTTCGAGTTCCTGTGTCATTCTGATTCATTTTGTTCTGACTACACTGATTTTGATGATAGTTTTATATTATCTATTGTATAAGAATATATTTCTGCTAAGTAATTTTGCAATGTTTTAACATCCAAAATAAAGCTTTCAGTTTTATACAAAGAAAATATATGACAACAAATATTTGAATTTTCACTTGATGCAATAAATATAATACATTTTAAAATGCTGAAATGAAGATGAGATGTTTAACAAAGTTTTAGAATGAGAGAAATACTTATTTAGATTTTTTACTTCAAAAATGTACAATAGAGTTCAATGGAATTGTTCTAATCTCACTTCTATCAAGATCAAACTCCAACTTAGTAGTATATATTAGTATGTATATATGTACTTTTATTCTGGAACCGGCTTGATTTCACAAGTAGTGTAACTGCATTCATGTGTCATTGCACCCCTGCTGATAGCATCTACCAACCATCCATTCCTGAAGTTGCATACGCAGGCATCAGCAAATATCCAGCTTGAAGAAAGCAAAGGAACATGGAAAGCTGAGTGAGGAGTTCCAAGGATACAATCAGGAAGGCAGAGCGAAAAGACAGAGCAAAGCAACAAAACAGAGGTGATCGGAGAAAATGAGGAAGATTTGTTAACATAGTGAAGAAAGACTGAGAATTTCTTACATTGGCTCCAGCTGAGAACAAGGAAACCAAAAACTGTTATTATACTGGCCCCACAATACAGCAGTGTGTTCAGTATGTTCTTAATTCAGATTGAATCAAGTCAGCAAATTTTTATGTACCTTTCTGCACAAGATAGATTGAATTGTATGCCTAAACCTAAGCTTATATTGAGTTGAAGTGAAGTCTTTCTGACTTGCTCAGAGCCARGATCAGGCCTCAATATTAGTCAGTATAATGCTATTGCTTTCTGTCTATGAAACCGTGTTTCCTGCTACTACTGGGTGTTCCCAAGTGTTCCCATGCAGAGTTATTCCAAATATTCTAAATATCAACAGGAAAACATYCATCATATCTTCTTAGATTTCACTCAGAATTGAGAGACAGCATACAAGATTTTTTTATCTGTTCATATCTTACATATTTCCCTGTGATTTTGATATGAATATTAGAATGCCTTTTGGTGTGATTTAATAATTATGTGTATTTTATGGATACATTTTTCTTTTAGGATGTAGCAGGAACATCTATTGTACAACACTTAAGAGGCTGAATGCTTCTTACTGAAGTGAAATAAAATACCTTTTCTACTTGCATCACATTTGAATCAATCTTTGCAGTGATGAGCAGAAATTCCAGGGACAGAAGGAGAGATGTATGGAATAATCAGGAAAGATGTTTTAAAGTATTAACGTGAAAAATTAACATCTTCTCTTCTAGTGCCCAGGACGACTCTCCCATCTCTTTGGCAATAGCTAAAGCTAGTAACAAGGACCAGGGAATGTATTATTGCTGTTTGAAGAATAATTACGGGAAGGTGACTACTGAGTTTAATCTGACTTCTGAAGGTAAGTCCCAGTTTATAATTTGAATAGATAATAATAACAATGGCAGTTTCCATTCATATTTTTTGACTACAACGTCCCTTTCTTTTTGCTTCCTTGTAGTCTTGGAACATCTGTCAAGTTTTCAGAATTTTGAAGGTGAGTACACATTTGCTTAAATATATGCTTAAATCTTTGTTCCTTCTGATTTCCAAATGGTACAAAGGATGTAAAAATATGATCAAAATAATTAGCGGTATTTTCACTTCTGAGCTTTCTAAACATAAAGGACCAGATTCACTCAGTTAGGTTTTGATTTGCTGTTACAAACTATTTTCAAATCTTCCTTTTACCACCCAGTTAAATTGAGTTTACAGTTGTTTCGTGTTATCAAGGAGCTACTAAGCAGCTGCATTGCCTTGGTGAATTTGACCCAAGATATTTTATTTCTATTGCAAAAGTCGGTGAATATGTTTTACTATATCAAAGATTGTCCTAATGATGGTCTGTTAAYGCTGAGGAGCATTTCAGACATGGAACTCTGAACCCTCTAAGTAAGAAAAGTGAATAGACAGACACACATAGACAGTTACAGTGAACTCCAGTAAAGCAGCAAATGACTAGACTATAGAGGTGTAATTAGTTTCATGTTGAGTCATCTAGCTTGCCGTGAATCATAACTCTTGTCTTTTTCTCTTGTCAGTTCAAAGGATTATTGGATAATTCAGGTTGGAAGGGACCTCAGGGGGTCATCTCCTGCTGAAAGCAGGGTCAGTTATGGGCTCAGATCAGCTTGCTCTGGGCTTTATCCAGTCAGCTGTTGAAAACCTGCGCAATATCTTCGGGCAACCTCTTCCACAGCTTGACTGTCCTTGTGAAAAAGTTTCTCCTTATATCCAGCCTGAACCTCTGTTTTGTCAGCCTATGCCTATTGTTTCTTATCCTTCTGCCATGCACCACTGTGTAGAGCCTGGCCCTGTTTTCTTGATGACCTACTTGTAAATATGCTAGGACTCTCAAAGCCTTCCCTTCTCCAGGCTAAACAAACCCCAGTCCCTCACCATCTCTTCATAGGGCAAGTGCTTCAGTCCCCTGGCCGTCTTTTTGGCCCTCTAGGTGTTTGTTCAAGTTGGTTGATGTCTTTCCTGTATTCGGGGCCCCAGAACTGTGGTCTAATGAGGGCTGAGTAGGAGACTCAGTAGGTCACTTCTCTTGACCTACTGGCTATGCTTCTGTTGACACAGCCCAGGATGCTTTTGGCCGCCTTTGCTGTCAAGGTGTACTGCTGGCTCATGTTTGTCTTCTGTCTACCAAGGCCCCCTCAGCCCTTTCAGCAGAGTTACTCCCCAGCCAGGCTGTATCGTTCAAGGGGTTCTTCCTTCCCAGATGCAGTATTTACATTTGTCCTTGTGAAATTTCTTAAGGTTCCTGTCAGCCCATTCCTCCAGCTTGTCCAGGTCGCTCTGGGAGGCAGCTCAGCACTTCAGCATATTGACTGCTCCCCAGTTCAGTGTCATCCTCAAACTTTGTGAGCAGGCGCTCTGTTGCCTCTTCTGGGTCATTGATAAAGATGTAAAAGAGAAAGGTCTAAGATTTAACCCCTGTGGTATTCCATTTGTTATTTAGCATTCAGGCAGAGCATGTCCTTATCTGGTCCCAGGGACTGGCATGGGTCAAGTTCTCTAAGTAATCCCTGATTCAATTCTCATGCAGTGCTGGTAATTTTTGTCTTCCCTGAACCGTGTCACTGAGCATAGAGGCCTGTGAGACCTTGTTAGCAAAGACTGAGGCAAGGAAGGCATTGAGCACCTCGGCCTTATCTGTGTCTGCTGTCACTGAATCACCCGTTCCATTCAGCAACCCACCCACATTTTCCCTTTTCAGCCTTCTGCTACTGATAAAGCACTAGAAGCTCTTTTTGTTGCCCTTGACATTCCTTGGGTGTCTCAACTCCATTTTCTGATGGATGCAACACTGGTTGCTCTAGGACTAAGAAAACATTTTTGTGGCACATTTTTTCAAGAGAGTTTCTCTTAAATGAAATGTATGCATTCACAAAGCTGGCACTGCCCTCAGAACGCACTATGTTTACTACACTCTGTTTTGCACACAGCCAGATACAATAGGACAACATGTTTTATCAGTTGCTCCATTCTCAGGCAGCTCTGAAAACATAAGCCTTTTTCTCTGTCTACATGAGGTGCATTTTCACTTTAAACAAAAGATATACTTCAAGGGAGAAAAGCAATTTAAGGAATACTGAATTTGTTTCAGATCTAGATTTGGATTTTTAATTTCTTTAAATCATAGAGATACTGACCTCTGGACTACAGCTATAGTATCTCACCACTTTTTGTTTACAGGCAGAAGCCCAATGATGAAAATACCTCAAAGATGTGACTGGTCTACAAACTATATGCAACCTTTTGACAATCACCCCAAGGGAAACTGTGGGAATCCCTCAAAGCTGTTAGATCAGTGCTGTATTTTTCTGGATATCTTTCCCTTTCTGCACTAAACTTTGCTGTGTTATCAAAGATGAAATTCCCTTTTAATTCGTGAGAGTTTCATAGGTGAAGTGCCTTCCTGTAGGATAGACTAGTTTGTGCAGAGGGATAGAGCGCACGCTGCGACAGACTATTGATTKGAACTTGGCTGTCTGTGTAACTTTCCGTTAACTTGACGCATTGGCACTTCACATATAGTAAACAATGAAATAGCACAGCATCACACAGAGACTTACTCGCACACAYGCACACGCAGCCCATAAAGCTCTTTTGGCAGACAGACTTGCCAGTGGTGTTTGAACACATGGTCTTTGCAAGTCATCTGCTATGTAACTTTACTCCAAAAGAAAGGCAGACATTAAGATTTGGAATACTTTCCCCATGTGTTATCTTGTCTTTAATCACACTCGGCATATGTCTTGATGTGCTGCAACTAAAGATAGTACATTGCAAATTGGTTTATCATTTCTGAACACATTGTACTAGTCCAGTGCTTCATTCAGCCAATTGATTTTTCTTTCTTCAAGAATAAAATTAAACATTTAGTTCATCTTTAAAATAAAGACAGGACTTTTCATTTAGCAGCACTGTATAACTTTTGATTAATAGTAGGTGGAGGTAAGAGCATTTTAATTCTAGCTTTATATTTGTGCTGTTTGCTCTATGCTTCAAAGAGAGGCAGTCGTTTACATAGTCTAAACCGGAGGTTACTACAAAGGGGAAATGGAAAGATTTCATTATTGTGTAATGTACAGCTTCTCTGCTCCTGATTATCTTTTCCATTGAAGTTCCTTGAAATGTTGAAGAAAGACTCTCCTTGAAGAGAGACTTAAAGTGTAGTTAGAATTTTTCAGTTCTTTTTTTCCACAGTGCTTAAGTTTAACCACTTTATTTATTACTTTATTTTTGATCCATTTATATTTCTGTGGTAATTTAAAGCTGTGAAATCCATAATCTTAGAATCATGGAATCATAGAATCAGTAAGGTTGGAAGGGACCTCTGGAGATCATCTAGTCCAACCTCCCTGCTCAGCACGGTCACCTACAGCGTGTCAGACAGGGTTGCATCCAGGTGGGCCTTGGAGATCTCCAGAGAAGGAGACTCCACAACCTCTCTGGGCAACCTGGTCCAGGGCTCCGTCACTCTCACAGGGAAGAAATTCCCCCTCACGGTCAGGCAGAACTTCCTGTGCTTCAATTTCTGCCCGTTGCCTCTTTTCCTGTCACACGGGACAACTGAAAAGAGTTTGTCCCCGTCCCCTTGACACCCTCCCTTCAGGTACTTGTACACACTGATCAGATCCCCCCTCAGCCTTCTCTCCTCCAGGCTAAACAGGCCCAGCTCTCGCAGCCGTTCCTCATAGGGCAGGTGCTCCAGCCCTCTGATCATCCTCGTAGCCCTACGCTGGACTCTCTCCAGTAGCTCCATGTCTCTCTTCGACTGGGCAGCCCAGAACTGGACACAGTACTTGAGATGAGGCCGCCCCAGGGCTGAGTAGAGGGGCAGGATCACCTCCCTCCACCTGCTGGCAACACTCTGCCTGATGCACCCCAGGAGACCATTGGCCTTCCTGGCCACAAGGGCACATTGCTGGCTCATGGTCCACCAGCACTCCCAGGTCCTTCTCTGCAGAGCTGCTCTCCAGCAGGGCAGCCCCCAGCCTGTACTGGTGCCTGGGGTTGTTCCTCCCTAGGTGCAGGACCCTGCACTTGCCCTTGTTGAACCTCAGGAGGTTCCTCTCTGCCCAGCCCTCCAGCCTGACCAGCTCTCTCTGAATGGCAGCACAGCCCTCCGGTGTGTCAGCCCCTCCTCCCACCTTGGGATCATCGGTAAACTTGCTGAGGAGGCACTCTGTCCCCTCATCCAGGTCATTGATGAAGAAGTTGAACAGGACAGGACCCAGTACCGAGCCCTGGGGGACTCCACTAGCCACAGGCCTCCAACTAGACTCCAYGCCACTGATGATGACCCTCTGAGCTCTGCCTTTCAGCCAGTTCTCAATCCACCTCACTGTCCACTTGTCTAACCCACACTTCCTGAGCTTCTCTAGGAGGATGTTATGGGAGACAGTGTTGAAAGCCTTGCTGAAGTCAAGGGTCACAACATCCACTGCTCTCCCCTCATCTACCCAGCCAGKCATTCCATCATGGAAGGCTATCAGGTTGGTTAAGCAGGATTTCCCCTTGGTGAATCCATGCTGACTGCTCCTGATCACCTTCTTTTCCTCCATAAGCTTGAAGATGAYGTATAGGATGAACTATTCCATCACCTTTCCAGGGATGGAGGTGAGGCTGACAGGCTTGTAGTTGCCTAGGTCGTCCTCCTTGCCCTTTTTGAAGACTGGAGTGACATTGGCTTTCTTCCAGTCCTCAGCCACTTCTCCAGTTCTCCAGGACTTTTCCAAGATGATGGAGAGTGGCCTGGCAACAATATCCACCAGCTCCCTCAGTACCCGTGGGTGCATCCTATCTGGGTCCATAGATTTGTGGATGYCTAGCCTGCCCAGAAGGTCTCTAATCCTTTCCTCCTCAACCAAAGSAAAGTCTTCCCTTCTCCRGACTTTCTCCYTCACGTCCAGGCTGCAGGATTCCTGAGGGCTGCCCTTAGCAGTGAAGACTGAAGCAYAGAAGGCATTCAGTAATTCTGCCTTCTCTGTACCCCTYRTCACCAGGGCCCCTGCCCCATTCAGTAGCGGGCCCACATTTTCCCTAGTCCTCCTCTTGCTTTATTTCAGCTGTGACAAACTTAGGCATGAATTTTTATGCTAGTGGTACATTCAAAATCCACATAGGGAGATTAGAAAAAGATTACCATACAAAATTATCCAGAATTTAAAGATCAGTCAAATTCATACAGTTGCTCTATGAATGAATTTGGCATGGTAATTTATAAAAACGTAGTTCTGATTCAAAACCACATACAAAATAAAAATCTTCCTCTTTTTTCTGCCTTTTCTAATGAATCTGTTCTTAAACTGGTGCTTGCCAGATTGAAAAGAGATAAACACTTTAACATGCAAGTCTGCAGCACTGGAGCTAGTCTAGTGAATGTGGTTTGTACTGCGAGAGGGAGGTTTTCATTATGGTAGCACTGAGTAAGGACCAGGACCTCAGCTGACTGCCTTTAAAAATGCATGTTGGCAGAATCCCTCCCTGAAAAAGCTCCAAGCTGAAAGCTAAAACAAGCTCTGGGTGTATCAGCAATACCCTTCTTTCTTCAGGCTTTTCTGAAAAGCCAGGCTAATTTCAGAGAAGCTTTCTGAAATTAACTTGTGCAAATTGGTCACAGAGCTGTATTTTACTTTTAGATTCATAGCTACATACACTGCTGCACATTAGCTTTATTACTGTCTCTGCCTTTACCGAAACACAGAGTTGGAAGGATCTCTGTATTCCCTCAATTCCTCTTTAGTTCTCAGGCAGCTTGACTTGCTTCACATTTCTGTGAAGCGCCAGTTTACAATTGTATTAGTAGGTTTTAGAACAGCTTTTGTGACTTTTTCCTCCAGTTTTTCTGATACCTTCTGTATTCTCTGCTTATGAACGTGAACTGCCCCCTTTCTCCATGCTGACTTTAGACAATACAGAAAACAAGCWACATCAAGGGGGCAGAATCCCAGCACTATCCTAACACACGTGAAGCTGTGTGTTCCATTTCCTGAGAGCTTGTTCGTTAATCCTCAATGCAGAGATCCGTTTCTCTTCCCATGTGCACCCCTTTCCCTGCTGACTGCAGAAGGATGGTGCAGAACAAAGTGGCATTGTGTTTTAGGTCTAGAAGAAATTGAATTCATGCAGCTCATGTTCAGAGAAGATTTCATCAGTGATAGCTATTTTGGTGGGAACCTGCATGGAATAATTGCTACAGAAGAGCTTCACTTTGGGGAAGGCATGCACCGGAAAGCATTCCGCAGCAAAGTGATGCAAGGCCTGGTGCCGGTGTTTAGTCCTGGCCACCCCTGCGTTCTCAAAGTGCACAGTGCTATCATGTATGGGACCAAGAGCAAGGATGATCTAGTTCAAAAGAATTACAAACTAGCACTGCAGGTAAGGTTTCCCTGTCCTCTTCAAACAAGAGTTTGGGGGAAAAGCTGTTTTTCAAATGTTCAAACAGCTGATCCATTAAATGTTTTGAGTAATATTCCATAGGCATATCTGTTTGTAATGTAGGAATGCTATATCCAAAATACTGCAAGAGAGTATGCGAAGATATATGCTGCAGAGGCTGAACCTTTGGAAGGCTTTGGAGAAGTACCAGAGTGAGTATATGTACGCAAACACACACACACACACACACACACATATATGTATATGTTATCCTTGGCACACCTGCCTGCTGACTGCTAGGAGTGACCTCTAGAGAGGAAGGATCCTAAGAACAGTGATACAAAGGAGGCATAATCAAAATAATATCAGGTATCAAGATGGCAAGATCAATTCCATTCATATTAGAAAAAGAGAAAAAGGAGTAAAGAGTAAGTAGCAGAGATGTAAGAGCGAAAGCCCTGATTTTGATCTACATTGAGAGTAAATTACTCATATTAATAAAGTAACACCAGTATGTGATACCAGTAGTATCACCTAATAACACTAGGTGATAAGCCAAGCCTTTCAACTTCCCAGTAAAAATAAAATCTTGAGAGATATCATTCTAAAGCTTGTATGAATCACTTCTTAGGCAGATTTTCTAAGCAAAGAGAGCTTAAGCCAGAAAGCTTGGCTCTGGTTCTGGATTTTTCAAAAGATGAATTGTTTTATTTCATATCAGAAGTTTTCCATTTCTCGCATACGGGTGCATCAGGCAAATAGCTGAGTATAGACTCATCTCTGCCCCTGAGGCTGGGAAATGACACCTTGAGGGTTTAGTAAGAGATCTTTTTCAAAGGATTTGCTGTTCTGGTGTCAGGCTACCATGTAGAGTTGAATTTGCAAAGGATGATTGAAATTCCGCCTACCTTGCTTCAAGGATAAGACCTACATGCTTGACAGCAGACTAAATCTGCCTCTCCTTCTAGATGACGCAAGATCTTCTCAGCTGCACTGAATCACTGAAAAAAAAAGTTAGAAGTAACTGTTCTCAGCAGCCTCCATAGAAAATTCTAGTTAGTTGTCCTGGAGACCCTATCCACAGGACATTTTAATGCCTTGACTCAAACTGCAAAAAGCTAAGCTTTTGCTAATCAAATACAGCATGCGATTTTGATATCTGCACTATATCTTTCCCTCTTTACTAATTAGGAGAATTTATATCCATGTCATTCACAGTAGCAGCTGTTTCACACAACACCAGAATGGAAGAGGAAGGCTGGAGTGATTCCATTTGGGTATTTTGTGTGCTGTATGCATGCTCAGTATGGCTGCTTTATTTTCTTTGCAGCACTTAGATAAAATTGTCAGTTTGGTGACAGGAGGTTCATCAGAGGAAAAAAAAGAGTTCCCACATAAGGATTCTAACTGGTATTGTATTTTCAAAACCGTACTTCATACGTTTTTCAGTGAGAGTTTTTTGTAATTCTGCAGTAAAATGTGGGCAAAAACCTTGTGGCTCTACTAATTCTATGCTGACACTTACAAAGGTTTTCCAAATAAGTCACGTCAGCAGCACTTAAAATCAACCTCTGGAATGTTTCCTTAAAGAAACCTTTTTAGAACTAGAACTAGTGGTAAATTCTTCTAGGTAAATATCTGTGGAAGTCAGACTTCCTTCTGGAATTATGTTGCTTGTGGCAAAATTTCTATTTGAGAAATTTCTGTACGTACAGGATATAACCTCTAATTTTGATAGGAGAGCATACACACACACTGCAGAAGCTAGACGTCTGGTGCAAAGAGCAGACACATGGAAACTTCAGATCTGGTTGCATTATTTGAAACAACTGGCTGGAAGACAGCAGCCTGGGAAGAGAAGAGAGGGCATGCATATGCATGTTTTGTGTTGCTTTTTAATTGCAAAACTTCAAGGCTGGATTGCTTTCTTCTACCCAGCCCTTGTCAGAGCAAATTTGTATTTAAAGGAAGGTGTATTGCTTACAACATTTTATAAGAGAAATAGAGAGGCTTTCCTGAGCAAGAGAAAGGTCCTCCACATTCTCATGCTAATTTTAAGGCTGCAGCCCTRGGCTATCTGCTCATTTTTGATTGTATGAGAAAGGTAAGAAAAGGAAAGAGAAAGCACTGTAACAGTCACTGTCATGGCAGCTAGACATTTATAAAGGACTGGAAGGGAGACAGAGGGATTCTGTGGCSTTAAGGTTATTATTGTATTTTCACCATGGAGCACAACTAACACTTTCGTTAACCAGTGGCCCACTTTTTTTCCTTTCAGTGTTTATAAATGTGAAGGTAACAAAGCCATGTCTGCTAATATAAGCCGATAATTTTAAGGATACTGGTAGAGCTAAGGTGATATCATCCTTTGAGTGAGCAGGTTAGTTTAGTAGTAGACAAGTACCTAGTCTCGAGCTGATTGTTACTTAGAAAAGCTCTACCAGTACAAAGGCCATTTGTACCAATTGAACTGGGACAGTAATGGTAAAATATCCTAATCATGAACAGATTAATAATGTCAATAAAGCTTGACTGTGGAATAGGACTAGAAGACTTATAAGGGAGTATTCTGGTTATGTGTGGGTCTCTGCCCCACGACTAAATCTTCTCGACCCCCTTTAGATGTATGTACAGCACCTCCGTTCATTCATGACTCTGCTATTTCCAGAATCCCGCTTCTCTGGTGTAAATGTATTTCTGGCAGTAATTATAGCACCCCTTTGGCAGTATTGCTGTAAGAGATAAGGCTGTTTGCAAGGAAAGAAGTAACTAGAAACCTGTTTCATATAAAACTGATGACAGTCATTTCTCCCATTTGTTCTGAGGCAGTGCCAGGAGCTTTTGTGAGCTAGCTGATAAAATATGGTAATGTTCTGTGACAAACTCCAGCTGACAAAAAGACTTCCAAATGACATTATCTCAAAGCAGTATTTAATTTCACTTGCATGCACACTGATGTCACATTTCTCCTTTCATTATTACGTCTAAGGTTTTAATTTGGGAAATTTATATTGTAGTATCAGTGCTGCCTGGTGAGAATGCTGAGTTATTCCAGTGTAAGCAGGAGCAGGAGACTGTTGGCAAGGCAGCACACTGCTTTCCAGTCAACAAGAGTTCTGTTAATCAAGAAGTTCATGTTACCAGTGGGACAGGTACTTCCTTCCAGACTGTTGTCATTCTCACTTCACATTTAGTCTTCCTCTCTGGGAACTCCAAACACACTTTTTTTTTTTTTTTTTCTTTTTTTTTTGGATACGAGTTTTTGGCATGGTGCATCTTTACCTATAAATGGACCTAGTCTAGATTCCTAGAAAACTTGCAAGTCTTTCTGACTAAACTAGCTCAATTTTTAAGTGAATAAAATTAGGTGATTTTTTTTCCAGTTTGCAGTTTCCTGAAAATTTCATTCAGAATTAGTTGAAGTCTTCTGACCTGGATCCAAACTTTGTCAAAGTCCAAGAATCTTCAGATTCCAGATCTTCCCTTGAGCCACTTTGTCCTGAGAACCTTATGATCTCTCCAAAGACATTCTTGTTTCCTTTTACTGCTTGGCAAAATAGTTGCTTTGTATTTTCATTATAAAACTGTTTGCTAATTTTGGATGTGTCAGGTTTTAGAAGTCTATTCTAAGAAATCTTCCATTTACACTGGTCTTGGGCAAAGCTTTTTCTGCAGTGGATAGAATTTGCAGGTGCCTAAAACCTCTGAAAGGTGAGTCCAACTGAGCAGTTAAAACCATGAGCAGTTTAAACTCCAAAATGAGCAGGCATCTTGTATTGTGCAGAGTTTAGGTTTTGGGACATATTAGGACAGTGTTAGAAATTACACTCTGAAAATTGTAAGTTTAGACCTGACTAAATAATACAAAGAAATAAAACATAAAACAGAATGTGATCATCTTCTAGAGCACCTAGAAGATCAGAGTCCTACTCGGATGTCTCCCAGATTGGTTTAGACTTGGTAACTGTTTATTCAGTCTCTGAGACCAATGGCCAGACTGTCTCTTTCTTACTTCTTTATTGACAGAGCTCAGTGAGGTTTAGGAGTTTTTATCCCTTTATTTCAGGATCATTCCTATTTTTCTTGTTCATCGCCCTGCAAATAACATCCCCTATGCCACAGTGGAGGAGGAGCTGATTGGGGAATTTGTGAAATACTCTGTCAAGGATGGCAAGGAAATCAGTTTCCTGAGAAGAGACTCAGAGGCTGGCCAGAAGTGTTGCACCTTCCAGCACTGGGTGTATGAGAAGACCAATGGGAGCTTGCTCGTCACTGACCTGCAAGGTGAGTTGTCTGAATTGAGGCAATCAGATGGCTCTGCCGTGATACAGACTGGTAGCCACCCGCAGTCAGTCCCAGTAACTGCAGAATTTCCAGAGACTTGTTCCATAGCAATGTTATTCTCAGCTTTCTGTGGCCTATTGGCCGTGCTGTATGTGCACCTTCTATAACCCTGTATTTGGAAAGGTCTTCCCCAAACGGAGACCAATACCGTGGCCCRCAACTGGTAACACAGGTAGGGCATCTCTGCCTGTAGGTGTGGACACTAGGAGCTGGCTCTGCCCATGAGATGCYTGCAGAGGCAGTGTCACCATGCTCATGTGGCTTATCTTGTACACAAACTGATAAATCTGCATATTGCTACACTAAATGTCCCTATCACTTGAAACTGTTGGTTCAGGAACCTTGAGTCATGTGTCAGAAGCATTGTATACAGGCCATTGCTGTACCTCTTGTGAAAAGTTTTTGTTACTTCTGAATCCCTTGTGACTGATTCCTCATCTGGATAGTTGACCTACTGTTTGCCCCTCACCCTGGATGCTCAAGGAGTTCTTTTGTGTCTTATCCTTGGATGTCTTACCAGGAATTCAGGAGTCTTCCAAATGCACCAGAAAGCAGTCCCCAGCAAAAGGCYAAATCATTACTATACATTACAACCTGATCTGGGAACAACATGTTCTATGTAATTTGAACAGGTCATCTATTTAGATGCCTAAGTGTAAACTCAAGTGCCTTATCTACAAGCATCAATACAAGCTTTTAGGTAAAAGCTGTAGCGTACCAAGGGTGAAAAGGAAATGAGTATTTGGGCATGAAAATCTAGTGGTCCCATCCTCTCAGTTTGTGAATGCACTGAGTACCTTCTCTAGCAGCACAAGAGATACAACCTGACCCCTATTGGGCATTGCCAGCAGTTCTAGGAGTCACACAGCGAAATACTATGGAGTCTATTATATTCTTAATATCTCTAAAGAGGATTTAAATCATGCATTAGCATGCATTTATCTATTGCATGAAGATAATTTTTACCTACAGTAGGTTAATCTACAGACTTAAGACCACATTCAACTCTCGGGTTGAAACCTTGTATTTTTTACAAGTCAATTCTTCRTGTATTTACTCCACATTGTTTCTGGTAAACGTAAACAGTTTATTTTTAGCAACTCTAATGATCTTAGCAAATTTTTTTGAGCACTTCCTAGCCTCTGAAGCTCCAGCTTTCCCTGCTGTCCTTTCCTCCTTCACATTTCCTTCTACCTTCTTATGGGCAGAAGGAACCCGCATGTCTCAGCTGCATAGTTCTTGTGGCCAAAGGAAGAACCTTACATAAAAGGGCCGCATCTGAGATATGTTTAGTTCCCCCTATTGCAGACAGGGATTACAAAAATAAATAAATAAAAGTGCTGTAACCTCCCACAGTTGGTATCATCATAGCTTGTACCTCATGTTTGGGAAATGGCTGTGCCACTCTGTGATTCCCTCTCCATCATCACTGTGACTGCTTTAGCCATTCAGTAACAAGAGGTTAGAAGCAGCGCTGAAATCTGAACCTGTTATGCAAACAAGAAAGTCTCATAACTGCAGTTTCCAGCGAACAGTGGCTGCCACAGTAAGAGCAGAGGGCTGTGAAGGGATTCAGAGGCATCACAGCAATACAACTGCATTACAATAGCAAGATTAGTGTCATGGAAACCATCCCTCAAGATTAAAAATGAACTGCTATACAAAACTTTTTATAATTCTTAAAATTGTAGTTTAAGCTATTAAAGTGCCAGAGGAACCATAGACAAGATATTTATTGGGGACGTAAGTTTTATTTTAATTGAAATCTTTCTCAGTTTCATGCAAGCACAGAAGTCCGGTCTTTGAAAGTGCCTTTGGCTAAGTGAATGGAGAAACAATACAAATACASATTTTTAAACAATTCAGATGTGTGCTCTTTTTATACAGCATGGTGCAGGTTAGAATAAAAGATAGGAGAGAGTTAGGATATTTTCTTTTCTAGTTTCTTATAAGTGCACTGTGTTTATTTGGTATGCATGTTATCCCTAGGGAAGAGAAAGAAATTAATTAATTGCCTACTCTGGCAGCTGAGGCAAGTATTTATTGGCCCATACAATAGTATAATGTTTGTATAAAACAGCAGAGGAAGGAAATTCTTACTTAGCTTAAGTTCTTATAATAAAGCATTTTGAAAAATGAAAAAAAAAAAAACAAATCTTATGCTCTTAAACAGGAGAACTGTTCTTCCACGAATGTCCCCTTAGTAAATGAGTCAAGCCTAGAGGATTTTTGCCTCACCTCCCAGAGGTTAATTAAACACCTTGTGAATGAGACTTCAGTTGTTAACAGCATCCTTCTCCTTCACTTTTTCTTATATTTAAACACACATCAACAATCTCTCAACAGTGGAATGCTCCACACTTAGGGTCCTGGCTGTGTTTGAAGAAATGTGTTTCCTCAAAAAAAAAGAACAAGGGTAAAGAAATGCCTTTCCCACATTTACTAACTGCTGCCTTTATGCTCCTACGGGTGCGACTCTTTCTCACTGCAGAAATGCTGAGCTGTATGCAACACAGTATATGTGTATGTATTTGAAATAAAGAAAGGCAGAGCCTGCTTTAAGATCTCTAAGGAAAGGTGGAATGTTAGAAAATAACCTGTACCCTTTAACATGAGAAGCCAGGAAAACTAGCAACAAAGCATCTAAACAAGACCCTTAAAATAATTAAAGGGGAGAAGAAATGGCAAAATGCTAGCCTGAGGGAAGCACAACAGCAGATCTGGTATCTGAGCCTGTATAATGATTGCTGCCACAAAGGGCAACATACCTCTGTGGCTGTTGAGGAGAAACATAATTCCTCTCTGATCACCTTATTGTTAGAGTATCTAGGCTGCATTTTTCAGGCATCCTAGTTGAGATTTCTTAGGGTATTGTCAAAGGAAAAATGGTACCGAGACCATCATTTTTCTGTACAGAAAAAACACATGCTACAGGACTAGATTTTGCCTATAAAATGAATGAAGGGTCAAGTTAAAGAAAATAAAAGTTTTGGGAAATACTGACTGACGAAGACTTTTGAATCTCTCACTCCAAAAGTAAATCCAAGGTTGGTTGATCAGGTTGATTAGCAAAGCAGTCTCTCATTGATATATATTGTAGCTCAAGTTTGCAAAGCAGACAAACCCACAAAACCGTAAGTAACCATACCATCTCATGGCAGATGCATATGCAAGGATTATGGATGTTCTCTTAAAATGCGGTCATCAGCATGTATCCCCCCAGTGACTATCCAGCACAGAAGACAAATTATGCTCTATTTATCACCTCCCTCTCTGTAACTTAGTGTTATGACACTGACTTCTAGAAATTCTTAGTGATACAGAGCCCAAACATCCTGTTTTTAATTGAGATACATTAAAATGTTCTGTCAAAATGGTGACAATTAAAATGAAAAGCATGAATTGTTAAATAATATTTTAATATCTCTATCTGTGACTCTTTTAAATCTGAAGATATTCCTAGAAATGCTAATGTAATGCAAGCTCTCTATTTCCTTGATGCCTTGTAGGTGTAGGAATGAAGTTAACTGACGTTGGCATAGCAACATTGACCAAAGGGTGAGTGAAAAATTATTTCTCAATGGCATGGTTTTGCTTTACACGTCAGACTCTTCACAGTATAAATATGTTGGAGGAGAGTACATCAGAAATCTATTTTTGATTTAACCTTAGAAAAAAGCAGTCCTCAACTGATTTCTGACTTCTTTTTGTTCATATTTATGGGAACCCTCCTTCAAGGGAAACACATTCATTTAATTCTAGAAGGGGATGTGCTATAGATTTTGCTTTGTTTTCGTTTTTGCCTCCCTTAAAATAGATTTATTCAAAGGGCATCTCAAGAGTGGAATCAAGGTCTCTGGTGTATTACAAACAAGCCCCTTTACCTGGCAGTATATCAGCTAGAGGAAAGTAGGGCTGAAAAAGCAGTGCCAACACTGGCTGCAGCTTGGGTTACAAGGGAACACCTGATGTTTGTGCTGTTGAGAGCTTATGACCACAGAGGGAATGTCTCTGGATCCAGCATACTCTAACATATGTGTGAGGATACAGGCCTTTAATGTTCTATCTTTTTTCCACCTTTTCTTTTCTCCCAAGTTTTTATTCATTCAAGCTTCTTAATATACCACAGAGCCATTGCTAGAAATAGGCAATGTAGGCAGTCAKTCAAAGTAGCTAGTTGCTGGAAAGAGCGAGGTATGGGGGGACAGCAAAAGAGCCACAGTCCTAATGTCCACTTTATCTGTACTACTGCCTAGAAAGCCAGACCAGCTATTACACTTTGCTCCTGAAAGAAGAGTCTGGATGTAGTATTYACCACTGCAGGAAGGAACTGTCACCACTACCCATCCCAACCCCTCTGTCACAATGCGAACAGCAAGTCCGTCTCCACTAGTCTGTCTCCCAGGTTTGCCTGTTCCCTGGATCTCCCTCTTTCTGTGGCAAATGTTGTTCTTCCCTTGGAATGGCAATATCAGTTTTGCCTACATTGTTAGAGATGCTGCATAAATAACAATTAAAATAAATAGACTTTCTCTGTCACTAGTGTAAGTAAATTCTATTGTTAGGGGGTAAAATCACTGCATGAAATCTTGGTTCCATTCAAATCAATGGAAGATTTGCTGAAACTAGGATTTTTTGCACACAGATTTTGGATTAATCATTGTGAATTCTTGTGGCAGGTCTGGTACTACACTGTGTACCTGCAGAAGAGTATTTTAAATGTTCAGAGGCCTACAGAAAGTAGGTATAACCTTTGTGCGTTACACCATGGAGCTTAGAAGCAGTCGGGCTGGCTCTGTCCCATTTCCTGCTGATCTAATATATCAGACACTAGCTGCTTCTAGGCACTTAACATAACCCTGAAGATACACATGATGAGCAATGTATGCAAAGCATTAGTAGGAATAAATCTTTCTCATAGCCAGTCTGGTATTATCTTTTGAACACCACCAGTTTTTCCAGTGAAAATGAGTGCTGTTTCATTTTTACAGAAAGAATATAAAAAATTACTCTCATTGATACATTYACTCAGAGATCTAATGTTTAGTTGAAACATGCTAAATTGTTTTCCCCAATAGTATCATGCCGCAGTGAGTTCCAGTGATCTAATGCGTCATATAGTAATGTATTTCCTGTTACCAATTGTATGTCATTGGAGAACATTCAGTAATTCAACTCTTKAATCATAATGACTATAATGTTTTTTTTCTTTTTACCAGAAAAAGTACTTCTTCCAGTACTTCTTTCCTTAAGCACATTTCTTTTTCCATGACTATATATTATTCTCCTCCCACATGCACACAAGCTGTGTTGTTGGTGTTGTCACCATTCTGTTCCATGGCATCCTACACRGTTTTCCAGGTAAATGCCTGGAAATGCATATTCTCTCATAAGAAACTGATAGAAAAAAGACAGATCTGATCACATATATTCAGTCTTTGTGCTGAATGTGAGTTTTTCTATATCCCAATGGTATAGGAAAAAAAATCCCTCACAACAGCTTTTAAATTATTAAACATTTGATGCCATAATATTCTGGGAAAATCCTTAACATTTTTCATGCTGGCACCCTTTCAGAACTTAGATTTACTTTTTAACTGAGTATCCAAAGTGAAATTAGTTGAATTATTCTTGCATTATCCTGTTAGAAAACAAAGAAGTTATAAAAATTTTATTTGGGCAACACTGTTCTCTGGAATTAAGAGATTTATAGAAAGGCTTTAATGGATATTGTTATCTAGCTTAGTGTGGGAAATTACTCCTATAAGAACACATCTTGGACTAAGAAATAGGACGATGAAGTGAGAAAACGAATATACAATGCAGGCTGTAGTAAGGATCAGCTCCGTCAGACATTCCCTTCATAAACAACTTCTTTAAAACGCTGCATCATTGTTTGACATTTAGCTGATGATACTGGTACAAGGCAGGAGATTTTTTTCTAGTCTGGTATTTTACCTTCATTGCTCATTTCACAGAAATGATATGTCTGCATTAATATCTTCAGTCTGATTTTTAATACAGGAAGCCTGGATGGGGAAAACAAAGAAGTACACAGAACTCACCCATAGTATAGGCTATTGCTACCATTGGGAAAATGCAACCATATCAATGAGACATTGTAAATTTTACATGTCAGGGGTATGATTGTAAATCATACGTAGTCACACTTGGCTAAAAATTATAGTGTGATCCTGATATTCTTTGACTATATTGCGAGAGAAAATACAAAGACAATTTTTGAATGTAATTGCCTATATGAATTCTAATTCATATAATTCATCTAATAATTCATCTAAATCACTCTAATTCTACCCCCCGCCTTGCAGAGGTAATGCCCTCACTGATCATGGCTATATCCTCTCTCAAATTCTTCCAAGCCTTGGGAAATGCTTCTATGATCCTTGGTGAATGGAAAAACATTCATGTTGTTTCTGATCAAAATGGAAATTAAATAAAATGCTAACTTCACTCTGACATTAAAACAGAGGAAAAAAGAAAAAGGAAACAATATCCACCACTCTCTGTGCTCATAGTGTAATCAAGCTTCCAAATAATCTGATGTCATGGCACAAACTGTTAAGTGATGATTTTACAAAAGCCAATATGGCAACTGTCATGAATTATTCATGACTATTATTTTTCCCCAAATGTTTTGTGTAAACCAAGCACAAGAAACAGAACATACTAAAATTTTTAAAATTTTGTGCACATATTCAGCAATGCTCATTGCCATTAATCTCTTCTTTTATTGGCCAGACTCATATTCCAAGTCCACATGAACATTTCTGAATGAGCATTTATGTATCCAGTGCCTTTATTTTTCCTCTGCTTCCTGTAGAAGTTGTGGAGTGACTGATGTTTTCAATAATTGACACTCTTTAAACGAATTCTTATCTTTCATCCTTTCTGTGTATGTGAGTTGAAAAGCAAACACAAAGGCAAAGGGAAGGTTATTCAATGCACTGAAGTAGATGCAATAAAGTTTCTGTCACTTGGGGGCGAAGTTTAACTATAATCACAAAAGCCTGAAAAGTTTTTAATTTGGCCACTGGAGCGCACCAGAGTTAGGAAAGCAATCCTTTAAATAAGATTTTTAATGTGTTCTTTGCCAAACTTAAACAAAAATAATAGAACAGAGTGACTGGCTTTTAAGTGCAAGCAGCAAACCAATTTAGAAGCTATGCACAAGTGCCCAGGTTTGTAGCCTGGAATGGTAAACACAAACACGAAGGAACTGGGGACACAGTGACCTGCAGTCATTACTGATTAACAAGAGCACTGTTTCATAGAATGGTAAGGTTGGAAGGGACCTCTGGAGATCATCTAGTCCAACCCTCAGTAGCTCATATGGGGATTGAACTCGTGACCTGGGTATTAGCAGCACCACACTCTAACCAGCTGAGCTAAACCTGCCCCCATTGGCAAACATGGACCTGCAAGTCTGCTTTCAGGGCACTGACAGGTTTAGCTGGGCCCAATGTGGCAACAACAGGCACTGGGGTGGTTAAACTTGGAGCTAAATTTGACATCCTCCCCCTCAGAGTCAAGCAAGATTTGGTTTGTGTCCACCCCCAATTATGCTGTTGGAATTGGCTTTATCTGTTAGTCATTTAATCAGTGAATTAATAGCCCATGCTGTGCAAAATAGTAGATTACTATTTTTCAAGGCTTGGACTGGCCAATAGTTCTATATTACTGAATATAAAGCAGATGAAAGCAATGTATGGACCGTTCAATTTAGAAGCGATTCACTAATGCTGACCTCCTCCCTATTACACGTACCACAAGCTGCAAGAGCACTGAATGGTTTGAATTAAGCTCACAAGTCCTGCCAAACAAGAACAGAGCTATGGTCATTAGGCCTCTGCAGAATAAATGATATGGTCTGGAAGCACGTGAAGGCTTGGTAGAAGCAGTGACTAACAAAGCGCAAACAGCTGGGAGAACTCAGATGCAAAACTTCAGTCTCACATCCATAGATTAATTTTTCTATGGTTGACTATAAGAATTGGAGCTGTCTGCAGAGTGCAGAGYCAAACTAGGCTCATTTGTACCTCTCAGCTTCCAAAATGGACAAGGAATGATGCCTAGGCCACATCTCTAGCCACAAGAGCAAATGCAAACTTGTTATTTTAAGAGAAGAAAAATAAGGATGGCTTGATTTATGAGCAAAGCTAGTGAAAGAAAAATAACCACATTATTAATACAAGTGTTCTGGTCTCTGGTTTTGTTTGCAATGCTCTTACCTCCTTACTGAAAATGSTTTTGGCATTTGCTGAATCCTAAAGCTAAAGTCAGTTAGCAAAGCATTCAAATATTCATTTAAAGTGACTCCTATTCATAGTATTTTCTGAGCACATGCTATTCTTTCTGCTCTTTCTTTAGATGTTCCTTCAAAGACATACAGGAAGTGACAGATACCAAATACAGATATGAAAACAATTTATGCAGTTTATGAATATTTACTCTTCAACTAGGTCAGATGCTAGCCAGTAACGAAATTAAATTCATCCTTTCCAGTCTGGCCACTCATCCTCAGTATAAACTTTACAGATACTCCACTTGAGACATTTTGTTTTTAAATTATATGCTGAGTCCACAAATTTACAACTGCAGTCAGACCCCCTTGCATGAGAAGAATGCGTGCACACTGGAATGACAACAGTCTCCAGTTAAATTTAAGGAACCAGGAATCAAAGATCCCTTACAAAAATTTGTGACTAAATTATTGAGTTTAGGTTGTCCTTTATTCTAGTAAGTTCTGGATGATCAATAGCTAATTATACTGCACCAGTAGAAATTGCTCAAAAATATTGCTGGATGTAAGATTTGGTAATTTAGCTGGTGCACAAACTGCTCTTTAGTTTGCAGTAAAAGTGGACTTTTTGTTGGTGATTTTTTTCATGCCAAGATTATTTCCACAARTAAATGAATGATATCATATCTTAAAGCATTTAAGCTTCCTGTAAGGGAGAAGAACACATGAAGAAATTTCCATTAGCTACAACAAAATGGCTACCAGGGGGGTGGGGGGGGAAGGCAAGAGAGAGAGCAAGAGCAAGAGTGTGTGGTCATTTTGCAGCCACAAATTAAAGTAGCCATCAGTCACTGCAGTGAAACTTATCACTTAACTTACAGCTCTGGAGATTCCTTATCATTAGTATTTCTGCTGGCTCAGTCGAATGCACCTACACAAAGTGCAGGAGGAATGACGCCTTTCAATTAGTCTTGCAGCAGAAATGGAGAATTTCCAGTATGAGAGTGAGCAGGTGCTACCCAGAGACTGTCTGCACAGAGACTCGTTATCTGTTCAGATACTGGCAAATGCATGTATTACATACAGTGCTGCAGCATCCAGCAGTGACACATCATGACAGTAGAAGGTATTTTAATGACAGCTGGTTGAATTACTTGTTGCCCCTGACATTCACTAGGAATTTAGCCTTCATTTCCACAAAGATCCAACAGTTAGTTGAATATTCATAGCAAATTAATCAAAATCCTTCAATCTAAGTTACTGCCCTTTGCTGGCAGTGTATTGCTCTGCTCTCACTGATTTTTGGAATTGGGATCAATGCGTGATATAAAGAGAGTTTCTTGCTGAACACAGGTAGGCTTGCCTGTGGACATTATGTTCTGCTGATGTGTCTGGAGCACTTACCTGATGACTCTAGGAAGGGAACTGAGGTCTAAAGTCTCAAGTCTGTTATTTTCTGAAAGGAGCCAGAGCACATTTCCTGCTCTKGGAGCTCTTGCAGAGCACCAGGCTACAGTCCTGAAGCAACAGTGGTGCTCCTCTTAAACTCTCTTTGGATAAACAAGCACAAATCTTGGAGAGAAAAAAAAAAATAACATTTGAGGTTCATCTGGCTGTTTTTAGCATGCTGGCTGACTGGTTTCTCTAGAGCAGGGCACACTCACCACCTGTTTAACTCRGAGATTAACCTGGTCTGGTATGAAGAGCTTCATATGACAAATAATAGTAAAATTTGTTTGGATCTCTATTTCATTGAAATATATATTTAACACTCAAGAACTCTGACTTCAGAGAAGAATTTGAAACTAAAATGTAGCTATGAGAAGACAGAAAAGACTCCTAAATAAATATAATTAGAAAGCTGAATTCCAAAATAGCTTTTCTTACTGAAGTTAATCTCGAGCAATAATTTCATTTCTGAGAAAAATGAAGGTCTGCTGTCCACTTTACAATTATCTGCAATGCCTTCATCACCATGTTTGCAACAGTTTGTCTGAAATCATTTTGGATCCTGTTTAAAAGCAGCAGCAAAGTCTATAGAAGACCTTTTTGTGGCCTAAAAGGGGACAATGGAGCCTGCAATATATACATTACCATTTTAGTATATTCCCAAATACGCAATATATATTATCTTTCAGATAGGTTTGAGAAATCTTCATATTTGCATTTCCACCAAACCAAAGAGGTTTTCTTCATCCTAGGGTGGAATTATATGTTCTATCATGGTTTGACACATAAGTTGTTTCCCACGTGGTCTTTTCAACTTGGATGGGATGCTAGCAAAGCAGTCAGCCTGAGGTTTCAACTTTTCTATTCCTTCTGTGTACATGAACCCTGGAAATGTGAAATAAGAAAATTAGATACAAGTAGAGACAGAAACCATTCCCTTTTGGTAAAAGGTATTTTAATAGATTTTAACCACTAGCGCTATTTTTTTTGTACAAGAAAATTTGGCAAAATATGTGACAACAAAGAGGTTTATCTGTCAGACAAGAGTTTGAACTTCTCAGGGTAGTACTAYCACTACCACTATGCGGCCTAGCTAACTGAGGAAATAAGTTCTCTAGAATGCTGTGCAAGGACCATGTTGTGTTAATTGAAGTGCTAAATATTTTTAAATTTGATTCTCATACAGTAATAACCTGCAGTTCACATCTCAGGATTTTATACATCTGGTGAACCAAGAGAATAGGGTAGAACAGTTACTTCTTAAGAAAGGTACCAAGCAAGAATAGGGGCACCCTGGCCTCTATTATTCTCTCTTCCACACCTTGATAATTTGTTTGACCTGAATGACTCCTTAAAAAAGTAGGTGCAGTGTTCCTTGGGATGGGAGACACATTGAGTGGTCACTAGCTCCAATGGGCTGACATTGGCTTCTGTTTTGCATCTAAAGGCATTGRAAGAGAAGACCACAGCCAGTGACAGAGTAGAGAGAAGAGGGATGCAAGTGCTGTGTCCAGTCCTTGGCTTTGTTCATCTGCTAGAAAGAGGAAGGGTAGCAGAGGGAGACATGGTGGTAGCTTGAGATTTGTGCAGGCTAGGTGGGACTGTCTTCTTCAGGAATGCTTCTTACATCCATCTTCCCCAGAGGCTTGGCTCCTTCAGGTCTTGTAATGAAGCCTGGGTGAGGGAGGAGTGTAGCAGAGAAGTTGCAGAGGTATTTGAATCAAAACAGCTTGTAGTTCTGACAACACCTCCTGCTGCAACCTTGTCTCTTGACGGTAGCCCAAAGTACTGTTTACAGAAAACGCTGTAAAATACATTTAATTTATATATTGCTGAGACTAAGGTAGCTGACAATATATTCCCAACAAAATGAAACAGAGAAGAAAGCTGGAACATAGGCCTCAGAACCAGGACTCTTAAGTCCTTTCCTTTGTTCTGTTACTACTGGCTACCTGGTTTCTGTCACCTCTCAAAGGCTCAGTTTGATTATCTGTGAAAGGGAGTTAATGCTCCTCAACATAGCATGAGTAGAAGAGACTTGTTTAATGTTTCCAAGTTACTTATAAGTGAACAGTCATACTCTACCTCCTCTATGCTGAAAAGTAAATCTTGAAGTTCCATTTGGCTTTGTTTTTTTCTTTGTTACTACAGATATAAAGGTTTTAAAGGCAACTGCTCTGTTTCCTTCATTGAGCAGTTCAGAGTCCTTCACCAGTGCAATAAATACTGTGAGATGCTGGGGTTGAAATCTCTCCGATCCACTCATCAAAAACAGAAGAAACCAACATCCATAAAAAGCAAAACTCTGCCAAACTCAACAGCTGTAAAGAAAACATTGTCCGGTGCCAAAGAAAGCAAGAGAACAGAGACTTCGTTTCTTCGGAACATTGAGTAACACTGGCCCAACTTGTGAAGACTCCTCTTGAGGACACGTAGTAGTGATAGGTGCTGATGACCTGCTGGGGGGGATAACTTGAGTCCTTTGCCTTATGACATTGTTTGGAAGCCATTCTGATGCTAATGCTAGCAGCAAAGAAAGGGGCTGACTCTAGGACCCAGCTAGGTAAGAGTTAATGCCAAGTTAAGGTTTTGGAGACACACTAAGCCATCTGCCTGGATTATCTTGCAACTCTTCTGTACATTTATATCTGCATATTTTGCGTCTTGGACTTTGTGCGTAACACAGGTCACTGGAAACCATCTTCCCTCATACGTGTTTATGCCAGTGGCCCTGTGGGTTCAGCTGCTATGTAAACATCAATATATCTAAGATGCCACTTACTAAATGTTTTGCACTASTATTTTGTTCAGGCTGTTCTAGAACAATTGCTTTCTTCACCAGATCTTTGTGTAGTTGTGATCGTGCTACTGTTTTGTTTTTTTGTTTTTTTTTGGTTGGTTGGTTGTCATGTCATCTAATACAAGATAAAGCCATTGATGATTGTACATACCTGTCTTCTCTCCCCATAGAAAGATAGCTAGCATCGTTAGGGTTCTCACAAATTGAGAACCAACTAACCACCAACCAGCTGAAAGCTGAGCAACTTCCGTGATTCTCCATAGAATTCCTTACTTCGTGAATACTTCACTCTACAATTAACTCCATGATGGAGTACTTGTACTTGCATCAACTGTATTGTAATATAGAAGTTTGGAGTCTCCATGCTGCTAAACAGCTACCATCTGAAACAAGCCATTAGAAATTGAGGCTATTTCAGTACCTTGCAATATTTACAATTAAAATACACATGATGACTTTTCGGTGGAGCATATAGTTATTTTTGAAGGCATGTAATTGGTGCCTTGGGCCAATATTTGACTGCTAAAGATGCGTGATTTACCCAGAATGCCTAGACAGTACCAGAAATGGAAGAAGATATGGCTCTGCATCATACTTAAGTGTAGCTTACGTGAAGATTGGAAGCCAAAGAGTGATCTATCCATGTTGGAGGACTGCAACAATTTTACTGAAGCTTGGCAGTTTAAAAGCTCATCCTGCAATGCCAAACACTTAGAAAACAACCATTGAACACTGTCAGACTTCTTAACTCTGATTACTAAATAAAATGTGGTGCCAAGAACCAATACCCATATAGAAGGCTGAAGTGCAAGAGTCCTATCAGTGCTGAAAGAAGATACAAAGATTTCAAAGTCTGTTCTGCTTTGTATGGATAAGCTGTGGGTGCCAGTAAGAAAGAAACTGTTGGGAGCTAGCTAACACTAGGTATAGAAACTGACTGCAGTGTAGATTTAAAGACCTGGGCAAGTCATCCTAGGCTCCCATTACATTCAGCTGAGGTCTAGTCATTGGGATCTAGAGCAAAATTCAAGTTATCTGAAAAACAGACATCTAAAACAGGTTAGATAGATAAACTGTATCAGAAGTGCAGTTCTCCATTGGGTGTAAAGGACACACAGAGTGTCAGACAACTACATTATAAAGCCTAAGGTTTCATTGGATGAAGCCCTTTTTAGAACTGTGAGTTTTAATAGTTTTCTGCTCATTTAGGCAGAGGAGACTGTTACAAAACATTATGGCAGATATTTTAATGGTATTGTAGTCCACATAAAATGAAATATTTGTAAGACTGCTGGAAAGATGGGTTTTAAATAGAAAATGCAAAAGAAAGATGAAAACTCAGGAGAGTCCRTAACTGTTCTATGGATAAGCAGTCTATCTTTGAGGCTACAGATCTGAATCCCTGCTCAAAGACCAGACTGTAACTGAAATCTGGGACAAAACATTAAGAATGAAAGCTTTAAAAAGTAGTTACAGTGTGTTGAGGATGGGAAGGCATTCATTTTAAAATAAAGTCAAATGGCAATGCTTTGCTATTGTGGAGAATCTGAAATGTCACAAGAAACTGGAGGTAGAAAAGTATATAGAGCAGAAGTTCTGGAAAAATCACATCCTTGCAGCACCCCCTTGCTCTGGACACTCTTCTTCCTAGCACTTTACCTTTCTGTGGTGATCGGAGAGGCTTYGAGCAATAGTGTGCTCCAGTTTTCCATTAAAGGAGTGTGAATATGAGATATAGGAGGGCAAGTCTATCACAGGGCTTCCAAATTTTTCTGTGGCCATGCATGAGTGGTGTGTTGGGCAACGTAACACATCCCAGTGATTAGGCTGCTTGCACATCAGAGCCAAGGGGACAGTGTAAGAAACCTGCATAAAATGGTAAGAGAAGCTTGGTACAGACATTGAACTTGGATTCTGTTGTGCCCTGCTAAGAATAGAAGGTTTATTCTGAGGCTGCTCCCTGATCTGGATGCGGCGTGTGTGTGTGTGTGTGTGTGCGCGCGCGCGCGTGTGCAGCTGCATGCATGTATGTTTGCAGGCCACCTTTACTTTGCCTGAAGTACCTTTTTGTGCGTTTTTCATGTAGGAGTGGAAAAGTGGCTCCCTAGCCTTATAAAGCAGATGGCAGCTGGCYATTCAGGGTACAACAATTATAATTGTGTCTTGTAACATCTTTGGGAAGGAAATTTGCCTCCATTTCCTTCTGACCTTTCAGTACTCGACTTCTACATATTTCTGCTCTCTGGGAAACAGGGCAACCCCCTCACTGCAAACTCAGAGAATTAGTTTTGCTGACATTTCATGCCTGGCTAAAAATGTAACTTTATTGCATTTACTTTGTGTGTTTACTACTGATGACTGCACAGAGACAATATTTTTCTTGCCTGGAAAGAAGTAAGTCTTGATCAGGCAAGTGACTACGTTCAGAGGGATTCGTGGGGCTCCCATCCGGAACCATCGTTCCGTCTCTGCGGATTTGTTTGCAGGACTGAGTCCTACCTTTCTTCCTTATTCATTAATCAAAAGCTTGGAGACAATGTTGTTCTTCACACCCAATTGCCAGAATAAGCACAGCAGAATCCGTAGATCTGAATCGTGTTTATGCTCCACATGTCCGTGCAACACAGTACACTGGAAGGCTCTGTGCTACTTTCCAAAGAAAAGAAGGTCACATTCATGTCCTCTGGCAACAAATATAAATTAATCATCTTTGATAACATTTTCCTCTGTAGGGGAGCCCACAGAGTGTGTCCCTATACACCATGCCCATCAGTAGACCATTAGTTAAGGACTCAGAACACATGCTCGTTATGTTGCTATTATGATGGATTTGCTGTTGCTGTTCAAAAGCTAATTGTGATTTTCTTATTATTGATCTTGTGAAGTAAATATGTATGATGTGGCGCATTATATAATAACAAGCCATCATATATGAATTAAAAAGACATCTTTTCCAACTAAATTGGTTGTTTTTCCACTGCTCAGGAATTTATTGAACACATTTTGTTTATTAATAGACATATTACACTGCTGATGTATTACAACACTGAGTAAATCACAATTCCTTATTTTCTATCAGTGGAATTTCTGAGTGATAATAGGAAAGCATAGCAGTACACTGTTTTAAAGCAGTCATTTGCTTCTATTAGGACAAAAGCTTCAATTATAATAATGACAAAAGATCCTGTTAAAATTCAGTCAATGCCCTTGAGTTCAGCTACAAGTGTAATTACATTGAAATAATCAGACATTAATTAGACATTAGAGCTACCAAAAGGAGAAAAAGCTTAACTGCTTACCTCAGCTTAAAGATAGCTTGACAGTTTTAAAGCTCTGCTCAGTCATGTTACTTACATATAATTGCTCTTTGATATATCTGAGGCAGAGAATAGAGACTTTGCTTTTTATCTTTCCTTGTTACCTCTTCCACTCTTGCACTTGCTCAGCTTTCTTGTTATGCTCTCCTGTCTTGTCTGACACATAGGAACTCTGCGGCCATAATATCTTCCCTGTATAATATCTTCTTTATGTAGGACCATCTCACAAAAATTCTCTGTTTCTTTGCTGAAATTTCCTGGGGTTACCATAGTATAAAGAGTTTAAAATCCAGCAGTCTGACAAGATACAAAGAGAGCTCCAGGGTGCATGTCAAAACCAGAAGGGAAGTGGTGATTAATGTGCCATATATCTGCCCATATCTAAATATCCATGTCAAGTTTTTTAAAAAACGATTTTTGTTAATAATTATGCTCCTTTGTAGACTGATAACTAGCCATTCTATCCACCTTCATTTTTCTGTTAAACAAGATACCTATATACTGTGTATCAGGGAGTATTTCCCAGCTAATTGAAAAATAAGGAAAACTGAACGCATTTAATCTCAACTTTATATAAAAGTCTGAGCAAAGAAGTCAGATGGCGAGTAGAAAGTTGGTCCTATTAATAGCAACTTCAATGGCACAAGAAAGCTTCACCTGCTAGAACCATGGTTTTACCCTGATGTACCTTTGTTTCCAGTATGCATCAGCTGGATGTCTGCACAATCATAAACAGTGAAATCACAGTTATCAGTAGGGTAAACAATATTCTCACTGGGCTTTAATGGCCCATTGAGAAGATTGGGCGAAACATCTACCCATCTCACAGTGTTTTAATCTGAGCCAAATTCTGTTTTTCAKCCTTTCACAAAAGGGAACCATTCAAAGTTTTGATGAGTGAGTTTAATAAGTCTTTTTTCTAATCACAGAAAATACATCAGCAAATCATAAACTAGAACACATTTTTAGTTCTTGCTCTTAGCAGTTGTATTATTATATTAATAGATGTTCATGACTACACATGGAAAGAATAAATTGCACTGAGTCCTAATAGCAATTTTAAAATGTTACGCTTTTCATAGGGCCTCCCTGTTATTTAGGCTGATGAACTAATGCATTGTGATTTAAGTTCTATTACACAGACTRACAATGATAAAACACTCAAGAATGGATAATCAATAAAGCTTATACAGGATGTTTCTTCGTGTTCAAAAATAATCACATGAATTGCTTATAGATGCTTATCTCCCTTTAGATAAACTGATGATTTTACCTATTCTTTCCTCTTTTTTAAGTGCACTGGCCTAGCTCCAGTGGTACTATTTTCAGGAACACCTAAGGGATTTTAGAGCATATATCCACATCCACAGTATTAGCATAACACTGAGGATGATCTTTTTTCCAAAATGTGTCTTGAATACTTAGAATGTCATTGCTCAATAGAAATTGGCCTCCTCAGACCCTTCCGAAAGAGAACCTCAAGTACTTCTGAAAATTTCACCTAAACCTTCAGGAGTGTTCAGATAACATCAGTAAATGAATCAGAGTACTTCAGTCCTCCAAGGATTCAGGAAAAGAGCTGGTCTTAAGCTTTTGAAAGTGCAGTGCAAAGTTGCTGGAAATCAGCTGCAGACTCTGGTTCCAGCTTTAGATCTTAAATAACAATGACCCCCAGAGGGAGAAGGTCAGTTGGTATAGAAAAAGGTCAGTCTTGCCCTGAAATATGGGCAGGTAGGTCTGGAGTACAGAAGAGTCTGAAAAGCCTTTAACCAAAGTGACTGTAGCAATTTTTTAACCCCAGATTCTTGCCTTAAAATTTAGATTATTTTTCAGGTTCAAGTTTGGGGTGGTGGTGGGGGGGGAATGCTAAGTTTTAGGATTGGAATCTCTCTCCATGACTGACTAGTCTTGGGTGAATAGATTATTGCAGCACTTCGGTAAAGGTTCCCAGCCCTTACACACACGCTCCAAGGAATGTAGCTTCAGAAGGGAGCTGATGTACTTTAGATGCTGTGCTTCTGAATGCTTATTCACTTGAATGAGACTGCAAGATGGAGGACATCATTAGCAGCCAGGCAGTATGTACCCCAATCCATTCCTTATAGACCATATAGCAAGAGAAAATTGTCTGGATTCTCTTTTGTATGCAGTTCTTATTGGGGGAACTTTTTAATATAACTCCTGCAGCTCAACCTCATATAACCTAAGAATAAACTGCAGGGATTCAGCTCATTATGTCTTTTTTTTTTTTCTCTCTTTCTCTCTCCTAAAGAAACTTTGGTGTATCTGTAGCTGTTGCAAAGGTCATGTAGCTCTACAATAAAAGCCTCAATAAATGACTTTTCATTTTGAGTTTTAAGAGCACAGTAGTAAGAAAATAATAGAGTGGATTTATCTACCCTGTTATCATCCTGCCAGAGAGCACTGGGGAAGTTTAGGAACTGTTTGGTGAAATATTTTAAATTAATTTCCTTTAATACATTGCAAATGGAATGAGGGGAGCCTATACTGCCCTTGCCCCACTGAAGTACAGGCAGTGATGGTTCATTTTTTGTGTGTCTAAAAGCATGAATGCTGTGGAATAAGCTATGATAACATTGCAAATGGTAGAACAATTCCAGAATGACAGACTTTCAATCTTCTGCTAGCTCTGTTGATATCACATAGGTATTGTGCTTAGGCAAGCAACACATGAGCCTCACTGAGTTGGGAGAGAGAAACAGCATAAGTTGTTCTTGAAACAGGAAAAATGGCTTTATCAATAATCAGGAGAAGGGCAAGCAACATTGGTACAAGCTCCCTCGACAGCACTGCAGGTATGATGGGACTTCATTTTTCTCTCAATCAAAGATTGAGAAGTAGCTAGCTGCAAAAATATTAACCAAATGGCCATGCAGACAAAGTCTCTTTTGCTTTCCTCCTTCACAGTCAGAGAAAAGAGAAAGAAGGATTTCCTGTTCTTTTACCACCCACCAACTCACATTCACAGATTCCCAAAGCTATTCAGCTATTTGTCGTCAAAGGCCTTCTGAAAAAGAAACCATGATTATCTGCAGTGTTGCTCATTTTACTGTGGGGTCTGCCATACAGCATTATGGGAATTTTTGTGAAATTTTTGTGGTTTAGTGAATCTTGTACAGCAGGAGAATACTGGTTTTGGGAGCCCTTCTGCTCCTGCTGCTGGATTCCAGCTATGTTGGTGGATGCCATCTGAGGTTGCTTGCTATTCAACAGTGGCAGAATAATGTCGGTTGTTAGTGTTACTGCTTAGTGGCCTTACAGATGTCTAGTCTGTGCCAAAAGTTTTCTGGCCCACTAGATCAGTCTTTCCAGCTCATCATCTGCTCCTTGCAGACACAAGATAGGATCCAACCTTATAGTTAAGCTTATTGCTTATGCAAGGCTTAAGCAATCCTGGAGGTCTGCATCCATGTGCATTGATGATAACTTCCTAACACAGGTAATGAAGGAACTGGTGAGGAGAGGTGCTCTGCTGGACTTCATCCTTACAAACAAGGAAAAAACGGTCAGGGATGTGAAAGCTGGTGGGCAGTTTTAGCTACAACAACCATGAGATGTGGAGTTCAGTGCCTGCACTGACAGTTTTATGTCCTGTTTGAAGTCAAGCAGTAAGTAGCTCTTTGCGGCCTTACTAAATAAAGCAATGAAGTCTCACATTTGAACAAGTAGTGTTATTTCCAGAGCATCACAYACTAACACAAAGCATAAACAGTATCATCCTCTACCATCATTTCTTCATAGATTTCCCTAGATGCTGTTTTCAAATCTGCAGCCTGAGTCATGGGCATCTGAGTCAACTAATGTTTCAAAGCTGTGTGTTTTAATTAGGTGCCAAATTCTGACTTTATCAGCTAATTGGCTATATTCTCCTGTAATGGTCAGTCCCTTAGGAATAAGAATATGCCGGGCTGGCCTTTTTTTTTCAGAAGTGCTGAGTGCCCACAGCCCCTTTGAACCCAATGAAATCCACGTTCCTAATATACATTTGCACAGAGTTTGCAGGACTGAACCTGTATCTCATTTCTGACACTGAAACATTACCTTGCTCATTTGACACCACCATTCTGTATTCACTTTTAATCATACTTCCGCTGTTAAATTAGTACAGTGCAACAATGGATCTCACAGAAGATTATGTTTCAGACTAAAGCTTTTCAATTAATTTGTGTGAAATACTTATAAAACAGCTTAAAATAGATTTCACAATGTTAGCTGTAACTCAGTAGGAATCTCAGTTTAAGACTAAAATAATCACTTGCAGCGCTAAGAAAAATCATACTCCCTGAGTGTGGGCACGACTCTCATATCTCCCAAGAAAGCAATATGCAGCATTAAGATGACTCCTTTACAATGGAAATGCACATAGCAGAGTATTTATCTCTCATGTTTTAAAGTGGTTTTGCTTAGAGAAGAGTGGCGTCACCCTGATACACATATACAAAGCTGCTTTATTCCTCAGCAGAGTGGGAAAATGTATTGCTACAACTCACATTCTTCTCTGAATTGATGCCTTATCTACCAGTAGCTATTTAGTGTGATAATGGCGTTTGATAGATTGGACACAAACACCATTGTCACACTCCACAGCTCTGGTAGTAAATAGTTAGTCCATGGAAGAAGTAATATCCACACATGCAGACTTCAGCATGGAGATTTCAAAGATCTGCAAAACAGAGAAAAGACCATGTGTATGCATATTTATATRTGATACTTTGGTTAGAGATCTCACCAAGGAAGTGGGAGACAGGATTCAGCTTTTCCTTGAGAGGAATCACTCATTTCAGCTAGCTGTAGTCATCTAAAGSTGAAGTTTTATGGGTGCCTCTACAGGCAATGAATATGGACAGGCACTTTGAGAAAGTGATCAGTCCTGTCCTAAGAGACAAATTAAATTGGGAGGGATGAATCATTCTTTGCCAGGACCTGTGCCTTTCTCGTATTGATGGAGACAGCTCAGAAGTGCCTGACAGCTATTAYAATTAACGTTAGAGCTGAGGCATCACTGTGCTATTGACTGCATTTGCTTTCCATGTAATTGTTCTTGCCAGCCTTTTAGAGCCAGCACCCTCAGGAGACAGCAGACTGGTCTGTGCTTCTGCTTCACTATTTTATTCAGTATAGGTTCTTCTGTGACACTACAACACAGCACGCAGTTGTGAATTAAGCAGTGTAGCTAACTAGCATATGCATACCATCTTCTTCCCAGGACAGGTTTTTGGATTGGTAGGTCAGAGTGTGTTTCTGTTTAATCTACAAGTCTGACATTTCTGCACATCCAGTGAGTGGAGACAGGATAAAAGATCCTATTCATCGGCAGTAGACTAAGAGTACACAAACACTTACTGAGGGCCACCTGATGCATATTGATTTGTTAAGCCATGGTAGTTCAGTTATGTGTCAGGTCCTACATTATCACATCTAAACAATGCAAAGTAGTAAAGAAAATACAGAAAGAGGAGCGCAGGAAACAGAAGGGAAGAGAAACCAAAGCTCTGTTAACAGCAGCCTCTGCATCTAACTCCTTCCACTTCTCCACTTCTTGGTCAATAAATGACTGTCAACCAGTGTATTTATCTATGCATAAGCATATTAGGAATTGACTGGAAAAAATCCTGACCTCTGCAGACAGAAGATCGTTTTACAAAAGTGCAAGTTWGCTACTGAATTAATATTAGTAAATTGATATTAGTAAATTATTAGTAGTAAATATTGCTATGAATTAATAGCAATTCATATGAATTAATGAATTAATGGCAATAACAATAATGAAGCAAAAAGAAAAAAGAAAAGAGAGAGAGTCCACAGTAGTGTTTGAGCAAAAGATGATGTTAAGCAAGCTGAGGAGCTCTAAAGGCAGAGTTTGCAGATCCTCAGGGGACCTTTTCCTTGGGCTTAGCCTTCCTGTCAATCTCATTGCTATCGTTCCTAATTCACTGCTCTGGTGATGTGTCATTCCATCAGATTAATAGCCTTAGTGCCTCTACTTTAGTCTTGGTCTGCTGTCAGTGCTTCCATCACACATTCCAGCTGAGTAACAGAGGGAAGCACAAACCTCTATCATCAGCTGTTTGTAAAATATAAACATTTGTTAGAACCGATGCATAGATGATGAATGCAGTACAGCTATGCATGAAAATCATATTTCTATTCTTGTTCAGATCAAGTGGTCACTATTTTAAATATCAGCTCTTGTAAGAAGGAGTGTCAATTTTCGGCTTGAATCAGAGCATGCTGCAGCTTGTGAGAAGTGCAGCCCTGTGTGCCCCAAGATAACAGACTCTGCACGGGCAGTTACCATCAGGTCAGCTGAAGTGCAGGAACTTGTGGGGAGCAGAACATGGCTCTATGGGAGGGAAATGATCTAACACAAAAATCTGCTTTCCAGATGAGGTAAGGATTGAGGGCTGCCCGTCCAGAAAAACAGCAACCTTACTTTGAGAAAATGCATTGAACTGTAACAGGAAATAAGAAGTTGAGGGCATAGGGCTAGGGCTTCCAAAATCTGATTTTTATATACAGACCATAGAGTCAAGGAAATGCAGCAGACTGCATTTCAGAGCATCAAAAGTTAAAATATCAGCATACGAGAAAGACTCCAACACAGACATGAACTACCTGTCTCCCTACATGTACTGAATAAACCTGAACAACCAGAATGAGCAAAATATACTCTGAACAATGTAGCAAATACTTTCTCTAAAATCTTTACCTTTTGATGTAACTTTGTGCCTTTTCTGGAATCTTTTCCTTAAATGTTATGTAGTTCAACCAGTGTTGATCACTGCAGACTTACTGGGACTCTGGACCAGTTTAACTAGATGGATTTACAAGTACATATAATCAAACCTAAAAGCGTTTTTCTAGTGTAGGTATGACTTGGCAATATTAGCTGAGTTGTGAGGTGGCCCCTGAAGCACAGAAATCAACCTTGACCAGCTGATTTCTTTTTTCAAATTTAGTTCTTACAGCTGCCCTGTCATTCCCATTCTTATCAAGGGAGCAAGTCTATAAATACCTGGGCAGGGTTGAAACCTTTCCGAGTGCTATTCATCCTTCATTTGTTTTGTCTGTGTTTTGCATCTGTGCATGCTGTTACGGGAAAGAATTGTGCATTTGAATGCCTACCCAGAACTGTCAGGCACATTTGCCTAGATCCACAGATCAGGCCACCACAAAATCACAGCTAAGAAGGTGCCATCTCTAAAAGAAGAAGAGGAATTGCAGCATGTCCTGTGCATAAAGCTGGCACCAGGCTTTCTGAATTATGAATAGGAAATCCAAAGTCACACTCAGAGCACATTCTGTCTAGTCAAGATGCAGCACTGACTTGAGATCCCTGAGGTCATTTSCAGTGAACAGTATTGTGAATATGTCTTCACTCCTAACTGTGATAATGAGAAATCAATACCAAAGGGACATAACTGCTGTACATTGCTTTCTAGGTCACCACGCTATTTGAATTTTTTCCCCTTACCTTCTCCAATACACATTTTATTCAGCTTTCTATTTGTATCAGAGAAAAAAGGTCAGGCAAGATCTTATTCTAATTAAGCTCACTGGAAAAAAGTCTGCCTATCGCTGTCAGATGCAGTGCCAAGAGCAGCAGGGCCCTGGCACAGGTGCTTCTAGGCTTTACTCTAAAACGCATATAATAGTAGATAGCCAATCAAATGACACRGCTGCAAAAAGGCAGTTTCACAGCTTCACATCTACACAGAAACTGCTAGCAATTCAACAGGAATATTTCTGAGAACAAAAAGTAATGAAAGGAAGAGAAATGCCCAGCAGTTTTTAGTACTGCAATGGGGCAAAGAATCAAATAAAAAAGTTATAGGTCAGTACAGAGAGAAAGCAATATATAAACATCATGCCAGAGCACAATCTCCACTTTTTCTGCTAGACATTGGAATAAAGAATATTATTAAAATCTTCTAGCTGAGCACATCATTCTGAAGAACAAGAGAGTTTTTCAAGAAGTATCGTAATACAGATCAGAAAACCTCTCCTTTTCATATATACTGATTTTATGAATTCCCATTAACCTGAAGTATAACCACACTTATTACTAGCCTCATTTTTTACAATAAACATTAGGGTGGCTTGCCCATTGATAGTAACAAAAGGCTCCTAATTGCTTTTAAAACTCAGGATAAGATTATAGGTATAAGGCATTAAATCCATTAGATTACACAGACAGGCCACAGGTTTATATGGATATTTTGGTATGCTGAAGTGCTTACTATTCAAAATTCATTTGCACTATTTTATTTTTGCTAATACATTTTATAATTTCTTTTTTCTCATTTGAAGCAAGCACAGGAAAGCACTTACCATCTCACACAACTGCCAAATGATCCTGTGGTGTGTCGTTAGCACTTGTCAGAATTTAGATTCTATTGTATGACATTTTGCTGAATATCACTGTATTTTGATCTTTGGAGGTCTAGGCTTTCTTATTATGAACTCAGAGCCGCGATTAGTTGTTGAAAGCCTCTGTTTCCAGTGGACACCTTTCCCTCACCATTTATGGGATCCTGAGGTTTTAAAGTAAACAACTCATTCTCTTTCTGATAAGTCATATTAAAATATTGATCTGGGGGGAGGGAGATGGCCCTCACTGCACAGAGCCAGAGTCACCTTTAGTCAAAAAGACTAAAGAAAGGAAAAAAAGTCCTGAAAGCTCAGTTTTCTCTGTCCCTTCAGACAGAGCATATGCGGGCAGGGGAAAAGGTAGGAAAGCAGGAAATTATATTAACCTGGTCTTCACGAAGTTAAGTTGTATGCCTTAAAAATGCTATTGCACTGGTATGCCAACAAAATACGTTTTTTTTTTCTTCAGCTGCCTGTGTTTGCTTAACCCTGAGATGAAGAGCGTTTATTCAATCTTCCTATTAATTGCTTACCTCTTTCAGTGAGGGTGATTGCCTCAGTTCCTTGGATCATAGTGCTAACCTTACTGTTTACTGCTGGATCTTATCATACTTTTTATTTATTTAATTATTTTAATTTGCTGTCCTTTATGCACAGGCATCTTCAAACCTCTCATCACCAAAGAACCTGCCACTGTACATTTTTAATGATGTGTTTTATTTTCCAACACACCTATGAGATGGGAGAAATAACTGATTTCAGTTATCCATATTTGAACACAGACGGCAAAACCAGCAATTAAACGTGAGTCTCAGGATCTCATCTAGATAACCAACAACTTGTTCTCTCCTTGCTTTCCAGCTTTGATATAAATAAATCTTCAACAGAACATAAGTGCAACTTCTGTTCTCGTTAAGACACCCTCCCTGACAACAGCTAGAGAAGGATAATCAACAACTATACATAAATCCCCACATTTAAGGTACGATAAATTTCACCTGTTTCGTAAAGGCTATTTATGGGATTTGAACTTGAGAGGTCCCTCAACATAAATTAAAGTCACACCTTCAGGACACTAACCTTCCTCACAGTTAACTTGTTGCTACTTCATTGTTTGCTTCTATCACCATGCCTTACCTCCATGCATCCATTCCATTAGAACATAAGCATTTTTTTAAGTTTATTCTTAACTTAGAAAATTGATTAAAAAAAAAAAAAAGAGGTTCCCAGTAAAATAGTTTTTGCCTAATGTCTTCATTTGGCACTGGAAAAGCACTGGAAAATTGAACCTGAAAGAAATCCTGTATCTTGCTCTCTCCTTGCTTCTAGCTTTTATATAAATAGATTTTCAATAGAACATAAACACAACTTCTATTCTTGTTAAGACAGCTTCCCTGACCACAGTCAGAACAAGATTAAATAGTTCAATATATATGAACTCTAAGAATTAGACCCCTCCCTTTGTGAGAATGGTCTTGCATCTAATAGATTCAAATACATAATACAGTACTATGTAATAAGGAAAAAAACCCTGAACTCYGAAGCCACTAAAATGCCCTCATCTTTACCGATTTATGGCACATCTTTTCTCCTTTCAGATGTTGTGTATTTATATGGCAAGAACTATCTCCTACTGTTTCCTAACATGGTGCCTAATCACAATATAGCTCCAGTCTCAGGTACTCCAGTAATACAAGTAATGACAGCAGTCATAAATAAGGAGGTGCTACACTGCACTTCCTGTATGAATGAAAGGAGCTATATTTATAGGTTTTGGCAGTCTTACCGCTGCACTGATAGTCCAAGAATTTTTTTTTCTCTATGAGGAATTAAAGACRTATTTTTATATTCTCCTCCCAGAAGAGAAAGAACAAAAAATTCTGCATTTCCAAAAGTATTCACGGTATCTACTTCACAAGCTTATGCTTCCTGTGCAGAACTCTTCAGAGAAGGACCTGGGAGTGCTAGTGGATGACAAATTGACCATTAGCCAGCAATGTGCCCTTGTGGCCAGGAAGGCCAATGGTCTCCTGRGGTGCATTAGGAAGAGCGTTGCCAGCAGGTCGAGGGAGGTGATCCTGCCTCTCTACTCAGCCCTGGGGAGGCCTCATCTCAAGTACTGTGTCCAGTTCTGGGCTACCCAGGACAAGAGAGGCATGGAGCTAGTGGAGAGAGTCCAGCGTAGGGCTACGAGGATGCTCAGAGGGCTGGAGCACCTGCCCTGTGAGGAACGGCTGTGAGAGCTGGGCCTCTTCAGCCTGGGGAAGGGAAGGCTGAGGGGGGATCTGATCAGTGTGTACAAGTACCTGAAGGGAGAGTGTCAAGGGGACGGGCACAAACTCTTTTCAGTTGTCCCGTGTGACAGGACAAAAGGCAATGGGCAGAAATTGAAGCACAGAAAGTTCTGCCTGACCGTGAGGGGGAATTTCTTCCYTGTGAGAGTGACGGAGCCCTGGACCAGGTTGCCCAGAGAGGTTGTGGAGTCTCCTTCTCTGGAGATCTTCAAGGCCTGCCTGGATGCAACCCTGTCTACCATGCTCTAGGTGACCGTGCTGAGCAGGGGAGTTGGACTAGATGATCTCCAGAGGTCCCTTCCAACCTTACCGATTCTATGATTCTATGATTCTATGATTCCTGTGTAGCCAATAGAGAGAAATGAATACCTATAAAGAGGTGATTAATACCGTCAAGGTTATTTGCCTAACTAGATGATCTGACTGCTTCACTGTACCCTTTTCCATTTTTTTTTTAAGAAAAAGATTTTTTTCTCATTAACACAGAGTACAAATGAATATGCTAACAGGTGATATTTTAGCAGGAAAGCAGAGAATGGAATAGGGAAAAGAAAAAGAAAAACAGCACATGGCTGAGTTTTAGTTTTCATACTCTGTTATATGACAAGGTATTACAGAAACATACTGAAATTAAGAATTCTGTAACCGTTGCTCCTTTCCAACCTTGATGCTTCTGTGATTCTGTAACAAYACAATTTTCGTCACTTGCTTTTAGATTAAAAGTAGCCCCAGTCAAGATGTTCTACCTAACTTCAGCTGCTGTACAAGAAGGAAAACCATAGCTACCTGTCCATCTTTATTGACTATTCAGCTGCRTGGATGCACTTATATAGTCTCATTTTTTATCCTTATAGAGACATTAACGGAATATGACTGGAAAATTCTGCAGTGAATCACAGTCTGGCCAATAACCAAATGTCAAGCAAAACCAGGATCTACTGAAATCAATAGAAATATTTCCACTGACTTCTGAAATTGTCAGTGTGACAGTGACAGTGAAAGCGTAAGGATGGCATCTACTGCATTTATATGTCTGGATGCTCTTTGTAAATGCAGACACCTTGCACAAAAGGACCTTGATTCTGCTGTGATTATTATTACTGATAGACTTGCTGCAATACGAGGAGAAATATACCCTCAGTTACAGCTATTATTTTTAGAGTCCCAATGACTAGGTCATTCAAATGATGACTCAGGAATCAGGGCTTTTAATCCAACTTTGCTACTTGCCATATGCAAAACTAGCACTATTCTCCATCTTACCTTCTTTGATGTTACCTTCTGCCCTTAGTTTATTTAGAAATTCTCCTGAAGAAGGGTCTTTTTAAAATTTGGTAATAGTATTGCTTCTATTCAATGAAAACTGTTTCAGTTGAGACTTCCATACATCAACAGTTTAAAGAAATTGAAATTACTAGTAGCAGCAGTAGTTCCTAGTCTGCCCATAATATTAAAACAAGGCTTGTGGAAAATATTTATTTTACAGTTATTTGTATAATTACACCAGAATTGCATGTGCAAACTTCATATGCCATTCTGAAAATATGGATGTGCATTTGAAGTTTACAGGAGGTATCTGTTAATCTACTTAATCATAAAAAGAAAGCAGGAACTCCCAAATTAAGATTAAAAATGCCATCATATTCTTCAAAAACAGCAGTGAAAGACTAAGATGTGCTACTTTTCATTACTGGGGAAACACCACTTTTTAGTATTTCTGAGACTGTGTTTCTGAATAAAAACTGTTTTTTTCCCCAAATGGAGCTCTGCAATTGAAAATGGAGTACTGGCCATGGAGTTACTGATGATAGTCTGRAACAGAATTGCAACATCCATTGCTGTTGCAGACTGGTTTTGATCAACTTCTTTGAAATGAAATGCCAAATTATTTGGAAATTCCTGACCAAAAAAAATGTCTTTTTTTAAAAATGTTGGTAAAGGTGACACTAGGACAAATAATGCAATACACATCGCACATTCATCTGAGAGCCAAATTCTCCACTTGAAAATATGTAGCTATGACCCTGAGCAAAATGATTTAACTCTGACTGCTCAGAACTAAGGGATGACATTATGACCTCCAAAGGTCACTTCCAACCTAAATTATTCTGTGATTTTAAGATTTGACCCTATGTGCACAGCTCCTACTGACTATGGTGTCACTATACAAAGGCTGAATTTCAGCCCATGCAGAAGAATCTTTGCTATCATTTTTCTTATATAAAATGTGGAGGATATAAAGAATGAAACAGAAATCTGGAGGATGGAGCCTTTTCTCTGTGGAAAGAGTGAAAGAACAACTCCCAAACTGAAGGACTAATAATTTATCACAGAGTCAAAATAGGTCTTTTTACACAGGCAAGTTTTTAAGAATGAGAAACTTTTTCACACTGGGAAGATTTTACAAGGAGAAAGAAGAGCAACATTTGGCTCTGTAATGCCTTAATTATGAAATTCTTCAACAAAGAAAAACAATTTAGCCAAAAAGGAGTTAAATATTCTGTGCATAAAGATCTTGGTGGCATATTAGGAAAATCATTTCATGCTGTTTAGACACGATACAGGCCTATAGGGGTTTTGGGAGTGGCACAGTCCCTTTGGAAGAATAAAGCTTCTCTGCAGCTGAGTAATTCTGAGCATAGACCTATTAAGAGTTCAACAAAATTCATTTTGAAAAATTATTAGGAGCTTAAAGAAACACATTTACTTTGCCTATTTAGTGTAGAATTTGAAAAGCCTGTTTCACCATTCAGTTAAAACTGAAGACTCTCAGATAAGAGTTAATTTACATTACCTGAAAGAGGCTTGCATGAATTGGCTGTCATTCTTATTTTCCTACACTTATATGAAAGCCTTCTCTGCCTCATTTACATGGCTTAACACTTTATGTTATTCAGCTAATTTATCACAAACTCAGGTTGACATAAGTTGCAGTTTTGTAGGGAACAGACAAGTGGAGCCCCAGTCAAAGAGGGAGTTGGAGCAAAAGATTCTGATCTGAAAAGTCTGATGCTGAAAGATACAGAGGGTTAAAAATGAACAACTGAGGCACTAGACCTCAATTCTGCAATCCACAGGACTGCAGATATTTAAAGACTTTTCTTTCTTTAGATTCCAATCTCAGAATTTAACTGTTGCACTAGTGGGCACTCACTCACGGGAATTTGAGTGTCTTTGTGCCTTTACTCCAGGTCTCCGTTTAATGGGCATATAACCACAAACGGAGAACTGAATTGGTTTGGGGTTGGCTATTTCATCTATGTAAAAATCCTGCTACAACCTCCTCCCAACATCAGACATGGTAAACTTGGTTTAAAAATTTCAGACAAATCTCTGTTGAAGGTATGGGCCACCTCCTTTATAGGGTAAAATGACATATATCCAGTGATGTAACTGAATTTGTCCCTTTCTTATGACCCATTAATTTCAGTGAAATGATGCTTATTTACAGCTAGGATATGACCAAACAATTTCGAGAGGAAATTTCTACAGAAATCCTCGACCTGCAAGTGGGCAAAGATCATTCAGGCAAGCCCTGTTTACCAGCTCCAGTACCACAGGATAAGAGACAAAGGTGAAGTGTATGTCGTGGTAGGACAACTTAGATCACAGAAGGGAAAACTTTATGACCCTTCTTAGTCAACGGCTGGTGGTTAAAGATTACCTATTCTGGTCATTCTGACTACTAGATAGAGAAAGATTAACTTAAAACTAGTATAAAGTAGAACAAAGGTATTTAACCTGGAAACCATGATCTTTTCTGATTTCTGCTGGGCCTCAGTAAACTAAATTGATCTGAGTTTCCCAATAATCAAACTCATTACATCAGTCCTGACATTCCTCGCAACGATTCGCCATCTGACACATTGGAGATGATTTCAGGTTGCAGATTATCTTCATATTAAGGGTATAAAGTCCAATTAACAATGTATCTTCCATGAAATTTCTGTGACATATTACATACACTAGATGCATAAAGTTTATTTTTAGAATTATAAATAAGGGATTGTCATTTTAAGAATATTGTCCTAAACCATTTGGAATTCAAATCCCGGTGGTGTTATTCAGGAACTGCCATAGCAGATCAAACTCTTGCTCAGCCATGGCCAGTGCCAACCTACTTCTGAGAAGAAATAAACCACTCAGCGTTTGCTCCCTCCTCTGTTCTGTGATTAATTTACCTTAATAGCTTACTAATTTTTGATCATATTCAAAACCACTACATCTGCATGATACACTTTCATGTGCAACACAGAAAATGTCCATAATTACCCCGGCCAAATCTCCCACAGGAAGCAGCGGCGACGCGACCCTCACAGTGAAGTGGGGCTGAGGCGAGACTGCGTCTGTTCCCTTTAGCACCGCTTGAGCTGTACACAAAATGAGGAGGAAGAGCACAACGTGAGGGTCTTCCGTTGGGAGGAGGACAAGCAACGTCATGCATTTTCTTTGTATCTGCATTGTTTGCAAGTGATAAAACAGTCCAAATCCTCTTGTACAGAACGCAGAGAGAAGTTAATGGCCTGACATCTTTTAATTATCCATCTAAGGGCTTCAGAGTGGAAGCAGAGAGCTATGTACTTGTGAGGCGCACGTGCTGCGCTGCTCTGTGAGGCTGTGCTGTCCTGTTCCTCATGCCGCAGAGCCTCCCCAAGGCGAGTGCAGAGCCGAGGCATGGTGGAACCTTCCGGAAGGGCAGGGAAGGCTCCGGCTGCGCTGTCCCTCAGGTCGCAGAGCCTCCCCGAGGCGAGCGCAGAGCCGAGGCATGGTGGAACCTTCTGGAAGGGCGGGGAAGGCTCCGGCT
>NW_028185717.1:1959087-1974632 GCF_003343005.1 Rhea americana | reverse complement strand
GAACCTTCTGGAAGGGCGGGGAAGGCTCCGGCTGTGCTGTCCCTCAGGTCGCAGAGCCTCCCCAAGGCTAGCGCAGAGCCGAGGCATGGTGGAGCCTTCCGGAAGGGCGAGGAAGGCTTGGGTTTGGCTCCGCAGTCTGTAAGGAAGGGTTTGCCCTGGTGCCTGGGGGAAGTGCCCGTAACGTCCTCGTCTTCAGTGTCGCTGCCTGGGCCGTTAGCAGCAGAGTACTGTGGAGAGCACTGGGAACGGGGGATGCCCAGTGCCTTTCACCTGCTGCAGCCAGCATCGCTTCACCCATCTGGTGACGTGTGTTCTGGGTGTGAGTAGTCACAATGTGCATTTCCTCTACCTTCCTATGATAGCTTTCGAGTTAATCCAGTTAAAAAGTATTCAGGAAAGGTTTTCACACGTTTTGCTTTCTATTGTTTTTGCTCTGTTGATAAAAGACTAATTACAGACTTGGAAAAGAAGTCTGGCCTTTTGTAAAATTCTGAATATAACTCTATTTTGAAATTTTAGCCTATTCTTCCTCTGCCACTTGGTTCTGGTCATTGTTGGGTGGTGACTGGAGAAAGAAGTGGCTTGTGTTAACTGGTATAGTAAAAGCACATTGAGAGAAGAAGGCAGTTAGGGTTACCTAAATACAGGTCAGTAATTCTTTTCTTTTTTTCCTTTATTCTCTGCACCTGTTCTCCTAATTAAGCAAAAAATAATGTGGCTGTGATATCAAAGTTTTGGAGGCAAAGCATGGGGGAAAAATCAAGGAATTTTAGTCATTAAGTATTTTATATGACATTGCAGACTTTTCTTGCTAAATGCACACTTAAATAGATATGGTATTCAGTCTTATCAGATAGTAGTGTTTCTTAGTTAATTAGCTCCTTTAATACCCTATCCAGCATGAAATTGAGTTTCATATAGCTGTTGCACTCCTGTATTCAGTACCTCTGTGCAACCTAAATATCCTTCACAAAATCCCAATTTCAAGGCCTCAGACAAAAAGCGAATGCCATTTCTTTTGCTAGTCTGTCTCTGTGGTTAATGGCTGTTCTGTCAACTGTATATCGGCGGTGAAGGGAACAGACCTTTTGGGGCAGCTGGCTCCATTTGTTCACACTGATGCCAGCAGTGAGAGGCAGGGATCATAGTTTCTCTTTATAGGTTAAAAGTGACTTTCTGGAGTGGAAAGAGGATCAAAGAAGGGAGAAAATAGCCTGGTCTTGCAAAAGGAGTTGAAGCTCTCTTTCTCCCCCTCTAACAAGAGAAGTTTATCTATCTGTTGTACTGCTAATTTAGGAATGCTACTAAAAGGATATTCTTTCTGCAGTTGGAAACAAAAGTTGGTTTCCAATTTGATGCTTGAATTGCAGTGAAATATCAGTTTATATATTGCAGATAACCTGCATGTAGAAACAACAGGTTAATAAAATACGAATTTTGAGCTCAAGATAAAATGAAGCAGCAACAATTCCTSTCCCAGCTCTGAGAACTGCAACAGTATTTAACAGAAGTGCTGAAATAGTAATTATTAATCTACCATACAAACAGTAGAAGCAGGGTCTGGGAGTTATGCTATTGTTGAGACAAATGAGTAAGTACTCATTGAAATCAGGTGTGAGGGTGGCTCAGGTGCCTTTCTAGAGACTTTTGAATGGTTGTCTCCTCTCTAAAGTGATACTTGGGCATATGATCAGAATAGTCTCTGCCAGACTGGAGAAGCTTACCTATTGCACTGGATATTAAATTTACTTGATAATACAGGTTCTTAAGATTGTTCTTCTGGACTGACTTGGCTGGCATGAGGAAGCTTGCGACTGACAATTTAGGTAGGAAAGATTAATTCCATACTTCTAATCCAGGGTTGTAATGTGATGGCTCTGAGGTTCCAGTACTTAGCAATTAAAATAAGAGGTACTGTTCTCTTAAAAATAATGAACTGCACATAATAGCTGCCAAGAGTATCCTGGCATGTCTTAGAGCTGATGTCCTTTATAAACTGGATATCTATGGATGGTGGGAAATGGGCTGGATCAGAACTAAATCACCAGAAAGTTTATGATCTCAAAGAGCTGAGCTTGTCTGAAGGACCATTCATCTTATTCAATGGGATCCTCTCACAAATAATACTGAGTTGCTTCTCTCTCTGTGAGTGGTGGAAGGGAGAATGRCATTTTCGAAAAAGAATGGATTTTCAATTTGTGTTCAGTAGGATCAGTAGGAGAGATTGTCCCTTTCTGAAATATTATTTTTACCTCAAATGGGGAAAGGAAACAGCAATAAAAGAAAGCAGGTTTTGTTTGTAGAAGACTATTTTACTACTCTTGAGGTGCTGTGAGAGTAGCAATAGGGTGTAGTTGTGCATTCACCGGAATACTCTACTGCCCATACCTTATAGTAGTCATCTTTTCAAATGATAGAGCTAAAATGGCAACTGTCCTTTTTTGTTGATTGGCCATCAATCTAGGCCTGTAGCTGTATCATTCTGAGAGCAATATTGTGCCAGGTAAGAGCTGGGGATCCAAAAAAAGTTGGAGAAGGAAAAAGTGGAAATGGAGAGCAATACAATGTGGAATCTTCTTCCCCATCCTCCACTACTCCAGAGAATCTCATGCCCAGGAATTGACTTAAAATCTCAGAAAGGGGAGGGAAAAAAGGTCAGGTTAATAAAATCAGAGATGGCCTTGTGTTTAGCCCTCTGGATAGGTGAATGGCCTGGTCAGATGTGATGGTATCTGGCCCCCTGCCAGTTTTGCAGTTTCTGCATTTCGAACTAGAGATGTACTCTGGACAAGGTCATTCAGGATAGGATAGCAGGAGCCTTTCAAAACCAGCTCCTGGGAGTCTGTGGGACTGCAATCTATTAAAGCCTGAATAGTTCAGCATAGAACTGCCAAAAATAATTTTCCTGAGTTGTAATCCCAAAGGTAGTGTTGATAAACAAGGTTTAAGCATTCATGTCGCAGAAATGCAGAAGGTCTAGGCCTCATTACATAATTGTTTGGGGTTTATGCTATCACCTTCAGTATATGCACTGATAGAAAAACTTAATTGTATCTGAAACAGGAGTGTAGAGCCTGGACTCTAAATATCTGAGACAAGAGGTAATCTTCTGCCTTGTTTGTGAGACATTCTTGATAGGAAACCTTTCATCTGATGGTGAAGAGACAGCTATCGAATGTCAGATCTCCTGCAGAGATCAAGGGACTATCGGTTAAAATGTGGTCTGGTATGTTACGAAGCTGAGGAAGAAGATGGATTCAGATGACTTTTGCTAAGGTGCTCTTACAGCTTGTACAATGTTCCCAAGACCAGTATTTAAGAGTGCTTGTCTCTGGGTTTATGAATCAAGTGACTGAGTTTCTTTAACTCTCATGAGCACGGAAGAGATTATTACAAAATAGAAGGGCCCACTCGAGGTTCTGAGGTGTATCATGATACACTGTGGATCATGAAATTTGCCTACTAGGGCAAGTATGGTACTATGACTGATTTTTGTTCTTCAGGACTTGCACACCATACAGGGCTCTGAGGTAACCCATAGGAAAATCTGTTCTCAGTACACCGAGGAGATTTTCATTGTGCTCTCTGTGGTGTGAGAGACAGCTCTATTTAACTATGACAAATGCCTGAAAATCAGTTGTTGTAAAGAATTATTTCTGGAAAGCAGAGAAGCTGCAGAATACAGCAGATAATTGAACTGCAAGAGGGGAGGGCAGCACTGAAATATTGCATAGTGAAAGGTATGACTTAGTTATATTAGACCCAAAACCTGATTAGATCTTCTATTGGGTAAAGTTTTTACATTCTGAAAGTGACACCAAATGGACATCATCTCCAAAGATATGAATGAATGAAATTCCAGAACATCTGGAGAACAGCAAGTGATCAATCCTGGATTTAATAAAGGCAGATTCCACTAGCGTCGGCTTCTCAAGAAATGATGACCCTTTTCAACCCTGTGGACTGTACTAACTTCAAAAATTTCTCTTTGAGTGTATGAAGCCCCAGTGATGTTTTATTTTAGTTTTCAACCTACTCATTGTAGAAATGCTGCCCATATTTGTGTGATGATCTACAGAAAGTAAAGTTTTTGAGTCTCTCAGTGCCATATTTGGCTTGTGTAAATTTAATATTAGAGAATCATAGAATCACAGAAGGGTTGAGGTTGGAAGGGACCTCTGGAGATCATGTAGTCCAACCCCCCTGMTCAGGCAAGGTCACCTAAAGCACTTTGCACAAGATCACATCCAGGTGAGTTTTGAATATCTCTGGAGTAGGAGACTCCACAACCTCTCTGGGCAACATGCCCCAGTGCTCTGTCACTCTCACAGGAAGGAATTTTTTCCTCATATTCAGACAGAACTTCCTATGTTTCAGTTTGTGCCCATTGCCTCTTGTCCTGTGGCTGGGCACCACTGGAAAGAGTCTGGACCCCTCCCCTTGACACTCTCCCTTCAGGTATTTGTAGCCATTGATCCGATTCCCCCCCCTCAGTCTTCTCTTTCCAGGCTGAACAGCCCCAGCTCTCGCAGCCTTTCCTCATAAGAGAGATGCTCCAGTCCCCTAATCATCTTTGTAGCCCTACGCTGGACATACTGGATGGTCAAAACCAATACTTTTCTAGAGAAGAGGGTAAGCTCCTGCTTTATGGCAGTTCCCTTCATCAGCTTGTTACCTTGACTAGTAGGCAATGGATAGCGGCATATGTAAGACTTTTTTGGTATATTAAATCCTCTTTAGTGCCCTACAACTCTGGAGTCCAGTACATTTATTTTTTTTTCTTTTTTAAACAAACATGAATTCTGAACAAAGCTTCAGGGCATGTTTTCATTGGTGTTTCAGAATAAAGAACATCCTATTCTGTACCTCAGCAGGAAATGTCTACTATTGAAACAGAAACATGTAGTAATATGGTCRTTCCTTCAGCATACTCTTGTAATACACCATTGATCTGTGACAGCATGTGCAAATATAGGTAGGCATCTTTCCAAAAGAAGGAGCTAGATGTAAAAAGGGAAGGGTCTGTCATTGCATTTGGGAGTTGGGGGAGGAGATATGTGATTAGATGTATGAGCTCTTTAAGAAAGACACCTGGCCTTTACTCATGAAATAGGTGCAAGTAATAGGAATTAGCTGTCTGTATAATCAGTTACCAGTTCAGGTGACCAGAGCTTTAAGTTCATTGCTATGGGCTCGCTAGTTTTCCAGGTCATACAATGCTGTGCTCAGAATATATTTACCAAAAAAAAAAAAAAAAAAAGAGACTCTATTTTTTCTGTGATTCCCTTCTTAAGATTTCATGGCATTACTATTAGTGTTTGAAAGAGAAACTTATTTGCTGTCAAACTTGTTTCCATTTTTTTGAAACGGAAAATGAAGGCCCATTTCTGAAAGAGGTGAGTATCTTTTTTTAAGGAAGGGGGTCCTAATTCCTTTTGCAACACCCACTTGAAATATTTTTATTTTGAAATGAAAATATTTTTATATGGAAATACCACTGAGATGTTTCTGTAGGGTCGTGAATGAGGATATATATTGTATTAATCTTTAGTAGTCTCTATAGTCTAGGAATTATATTTCATAGCCACCGTATAGCCCCCATAATGCAAAATGACATTCATCTTTTGCTGAATCATTGATATCAGCTTGCTATTATTTCTCAGAACACGATGGCTATGTTTAAACTATAATTTTCTTCAGGTCACACAAACTTTTAAAAATACATATTTATTCCCAGAGAACTCTTTTTCAGCCGAAGATGTTTAGGGGTTCTCTTCTTTTTTTTTTTCTTTTTTTTTTAATTTTATTTTAGTTTGAAAGCTATATTTTTCCATTGGCACTAATATATAACAACATTTTCCACCCTTTTTCTGTTGTGCTGAAAATCAGTTCAACACACGCAATTGTTGTTTTAGTGATCCCAGTGAATTTAAAATTTTTGAAAATAGAAGATAGGCTTGAGTTTTCATAATGACTGAGCAATAACTAGTTATTTTCACATCCAAGTGAAAAGGCTTTTAAACTCTCAAAAGTGCAGTCATTTTAACACTACTTACTTTCATGGTTTATTCAGGGATTTGGAGATTACTTTTTCTGCATACTGATCAAAAATACATTTTTAATTTTATGCTTGTACAATAAATTCTGTATGAAATGAAATTTGGAACTCACCTGCTGTTCCTAGAATATTCCTGAAAAGTTGTTTTCTTCTGAGGAAGTTAGTTTATTATGACTGGAAAAAACAAAACAAAAAAAAAAAAAAAAAAAAAAAAACCAAAAACCACACATACAAAGCTTAGTCATTATCCCCAATGATAAGTGACTTATTTCCTCCTTATATTAGCTGATGTTTTTCCAACTTACTTTCTAACAGTATCCTGCTATCTATATTATGCAGCTGCCTTCAAAATTGTGTGGTAGGTATGGCACTGTGCAAAGGTAGCGTTTGTATCCACGGTGCCAAAACCACTGACCGTATGTACTGCTCTGGGGTCAGAATGGACCCTTTTCAGGGAGTTTGGCTTTGTTAAAGATTACTCAGTCTGCAAAGTATCAAGCGCAAGCCTTCTCTTAGACTTGATTGTTACTGTGGCTATTATTTCTTTAAGACTTGTCAGCTCTTGTTTGTTGTTTGCTCTTTTGATAAGGCTTCAGTTTTCAAGGGGGTGGCATTTGGCAAGATCTGTTTTCTAGAAAAATTCAGTGCGATTTTAGCAGCTGCGAGCAGGTTTGGTCGCTGGAGTGACTGTGCTGTCCTGTTGCAGCTCTTGGAGGATGCTAGGTTTTACAAGCATAGTGCTGTTTTTGCATGCCTCTGGGACAGAAGAGGCTGTAGCTGTGAGACTCAGATTCTTCAGCAAGCTGGCAATTTGCTGAAGTATGCTCTAATAATGTGTAGTCAGTGACATAGACAGGAACGTGTATTTTAATGTTGTGAAATATGCCTACCAGTGGAAAAATCCACATGTATTTCCAGTTTGTTTGGTATATTGAAGTACAATATTCTCATAGCTAGCTTGTTTCAGCCACTTCATGATAGAGGTGTTGTATACATGAACTTCAAAATGTTAAATATTAATCATTCTTATCAGCCCTCTGTAACCAATAACCCAGTGCCCCGTTTTAACTTCAGGTAAATGATAAAACATTCTGGGCGATTCATGAAAGGAAGTGATTTATGCATCAAGATTCAGCRTGTTTCACAATTTGTAAATGCTAGTTCCATGTCCCTTGTAAGAAACTTTCTCTAGAGCACGTGGCCTGTAATTACACTTACCACTGAGTAAGTTGCTTGTAGTATCAGTGGACAGGCARTAGGAATTACTTTGCAGTCAACAAGGGCCTGACCTGAAGAGAGTTACTGCTTTGATACGAAATTTTGATCAACTTTGCGATAAAGACTGCAGCTGATTTCTAAGCCCCTTTTGCATTCCTCCCCTCCCTCCATATGAGGAACATACCTTCTGAGGACAGAAAGATTTGCTAAATCGAAGCATTGAATAAAAAAACCAGTTCCTAAAATATCAAAAACAACACCGGAAGAAACGCTTTTTTTTCTCCTTTCTTCCCCCCCCCCCTTTTTTAAAACAATGTCAATTAAGCCCTTTTACTACCACCACTACCACTTTCTGTACTGTGTTGTTACAGGACCTGCAATAGGAGCCAGAGCTAGATCTTCCTTACCAAAAAAAATAACAGGCTCACAGGATAAGTCAGGTTGGAAGGGACCTCAGTTCCTCTCTAGTCCAGCTTCCTGGTGAAAGCAGTGTCAGCTAGGGGGTCAGACCAGGTGTCTCAGGGCTTTATCCAGTCAGGTCTTGAAAATCTCCAGGGATGGAGCCTGCACAACCTTTCTAGGCTGCTTTTTCCAATGCTTTACTGTCCTCATGATGGAAAAATTCTTCTCATATCTAGTCTGAACCAGCTGTGTTTCAGTTTATGCCTGTTGTTTCTCCTTCTCTCATCATGCACTACTGGCATGTTATCTGATAATTCCAGAGTCTCCAAYATTTAGGAAAAGAGTATGAAGGGAAAAAAAAACCAAAATAATTGTTTTTGTAAGTAAAATTAACTAACCTCCGGTACTCTATAAGGAATGCCAGAAAGAACCTTGTCAAGAACTTGGGAAACATCAGTCTARGAGAGAACCAGGAATGTATCAGAAAGGTAGAAGTTGTTGGTTTTGGGGAAAATTGCTAACATGAAGTTTCAATGTAATTTAGGACTAGTGAGTAATTCAACTGGCAACACAAGTAAAGGGTGTGTGGACAAGCTACCTCAGCTCTTATCATAGTATACATTAAATGAAAGTAAGAAAATGGTGCAAGATCTAGATAGCACCCAGATTTATGTGATAATGTGATCCTGAGAATACAAGCTGTACCCAGAGTTGCACTAAAAAAATCCAAGCATGAGGAAGACATTGAGCGCAGACCAATGTGGGTACTGTATTTTGCTCATTTGACTTCTCTGATCCAGTGAAGAGACTGAAGTGATGAATACTGAAGTGATGCTAATTTGAAGTGATGGGTTTTGTGTGAAGTCCTCAATTTTTAATGAAAATCAGTATTTTCTCTGTTCATTTTCATTAACATGAGAATAAATATAGCTATTTTAAGACCAAATTTTTCAATCTGAAGAACCTGGTGTTCCATGCATGACCATTTCAACAGCTTAATTTGACAGTCCTTTAAGAACTGGCTGTGTGACATTGTAGATTTAAAATATGTCTTTTCCAGATTTTTTTTTTTTTTTGTAACTTGCTTTCTACATCTCATGTGGAATCATCACTTCAGCTCAGCTTAGAGCAAAAGAGTAACAAAGGATCTTTACTTTGTTGCTCCTGTTTCTCGGAATGTCATGATTCCTTCCTTGTCTTACATAAGCATCCTTGTATTCTTTATGAAAGCTCAAAGTACTTRTAAATAAAATTATCTCATCTTGCACTTGACCTTGCTTCAAATTTATGATTCTTTGTTGCCTAACTTGCTGATTATTGAGCTCAACGTTTTTTTATCSCACTTTATTCCTCTAGTCATCATTGTTCATTAGTGTTTTTCAGAAACACGAGAGAGATGTTTCAATGCATTTTACAGGTTCTAAGCAATCGATATATAGATATACAGCAGGATTTGTAGCTGGAACAGCTCTATATTACTTGGTTGGTGCAACTCCTGTGCAATATTACTGTGGAGTATGAGAGTTGTGATTTAGTTTTCATTGATGACATCAGTTACTTTTTTGTCTCTAGTCAATCTTAAACCTTAACAAAGAGGAAAAAGGTGATGCAGAGAGATAAGGAAAACTTTGTTTTTATGAATGTATGAGTCTAGCTTATGTGATGTCTGACAGACTATAATAAAGTATAGAAATTAGTGCAAAAATCAAATACAATATTGGGAAAGAGTCAGAATGCTTTGGAAAGAAAAATCATGCATCTCAAATCTGAAGAATGCAATGGCATGCAGAAAGAGGAAACGTGCTTGATCCTGTTTATTTGGATTTGCAAGTTGCATCTGATAAATTCTTAAGGAGCTGAAGCTGCTTTAGGCTGAAGGGGGAAGGCTTCATATAACCAAATATCAAGCTATAGGAAAGAAAACAAAATAGAGTGAGTAATTGTCAGTTTTCTTTCTTGAAGGCGTTCCTCAAGGATCTGTATTGACCTTTTCAATGTATTTTAGGAAATCACTGCACAACATGGCAGGATATTATTGAGTCCTTGGTGTGGGTGTTTCATTTTTAGGGAGTTTTTCTTTGTCCTCCCTTTCTAGCATGCCTGTAGGAACTGATGGCCAAAGTCAAACAGGCTACTGAGCAGATGACCAACTGAACTGACTGTTTGGTCATTGGACTCTTGTCCTTCAGGATGTGGACAGATCTGCTCAAACAAAGCTATTTAAACAGAGGCCATTGGCACTGATAAAAAGTGATGTGGAGATACATACGTGTGTGTGTGTGTTTATATATATATATATATGCATATTGTTTTTTTCTTCTTTTAATCCTTTAAGACACAAAGATGTATTTTATTAGTTAAGCCTATTCAACATGAAAACTGAATGATTGTTCTGTTCTTGGGATTAATTGGAAGTTGCTATGACAGTCAAATGAGTCTCAGTCCTCTCCATTAAATGTCAGTCATGCTGGTGTTGTATTGTCATTAGAAATTCTTATGTTTTAAAATGGCCTGGATTTTCTCAGTTAAGACTCATATATGCATGCAGAAGGCATGGAAAGACCTCTGGCCTAATTTAAAAGTTGTGCTTGTTTTCCTTGCTGGTGCAGCTTGATATGGACTGCTACTTATGGTAGCAATCTAGCTGAGTTCTTCCTTCACTCCCTTCCATCTCCTCACCCCCCTCATACCTTCTTATGTTGCCTGGTTTCTTTTTCTGGGAGGAAGAGCTATGGGGCTGTGTCAGAAATATTTGCACAGAAGCTACTGTAGATGAAAGTGTTATCTGATAGAGTAACAAACTTTCATTTCCTAAGCCTTAGTGAATATATTCTTTCTGCCCTCTGAAGTATTTTGAATTGCTTCCACCCAGCAATACTTTTTTTACACGAGATTGGAGATTAGTGATAGGCTTGATTGATAGGCTTTTTTGGGGGTGGGGAGTGGGGGAGGGGATAGTTTTTTGGATGTGGTGGGTGTTTTTTTTTTTTTTTTTTTTTTGAATAGATTAATCTAGAGGACAAAGTGACAAGAGTGAAGGACGGTGTTTTCCCAATCATTACAAGCCAGCTAAAATAAACTTAGGAGTAGATGTGGTGCTGTCTCTTCATTCCTTTTTTTTCTTGTAAAGTCAAGGGAAAGCTATGGAAGCGTAAGTTAATTAAGAAAATGAACCYTAGGGTTGAAGCTAGTGGGAATGTTGCTGTAAGTATTAGTTGGAGACAAATCTGACTTTATGCTCACTGGCCTGTGCAACTGCAGAGGGAAAAAATATGCTTTTATCACTGCAAAGAAAAAACAAACAAAAAAAACTTGCTTGTCCTGATGCTGTAAGAAGAGAGCGTGCTTGTCTTGCAATAACCAATAACATTTTAGTGAGGATAAGCAGAAACTGAGATGAATGTCTGCTCCACAAATCTCATTGTGTATGGTAAGATTATCTGTCATCAGGTTGAGTTTTAAGAGCATTAATTTGTTGGCCTAACATGTTCATTTTGAAGACAATACTAACACTAATAATAAAAAAAAAAACATAGGCAGTGCTAGTTGCTGTGGAAATTCCTGCTCTCATACATACAGTCTCCCAAACTACAGTGTATTTATTAGGAAGATTAACTATTGTGCAAGATGATTATTTATTTCTCATATCTGCTCTCAGATGTATGAGCAAATGAAGAAACAATATGCAGAGACATTTCAGCGGGAAGCTTGAGTTTGATTCCAGTCAAGGTGGCCTCTCTGTTACAGCAACAATATTTTATGGCTTTGAGTTTTTCAGAGATCTGGGAACTGGGTCTGATCTGAGATTTCTGGCTTGTGCATTCAGGGAGAGGCACTAAAACAACTGTCAGAAAGTCCAAGGACAAAGGGTTGGCTTACGAAGCACAGCCCACCAGCCTCTGAGATATTAAATCAGTTTCTCCATTGCCCCAAGAATTCAGAGTCCAAAAAACCGAAAGAGAGTTGCGCTTTATCTTACTAGTTCTTCTCTGTGCCAATGTGTTGTCAAATTGCAGTTAACAGCAGGTAATGATAGAGTATTTGCGTCTGAATGTAAACCCTTATGGTTCGTATTTCTCTGGTCCTGTGCAAATGTTGGCCAAGAAAGCATTCATCACACCTGGGTTTCTGAGGAACATTTTGATTTGTCTTGAGCTCCTTCCCTGTAATGTAAAATTACCTAGTGCTCTGTCTTGGAGATTAATTCTCACTGAAGAATGTATGATCTCCAAAATCCTCTTCACAGCTGATAATGCTAGGGTTGATACTATTGTTAGGGATCAAAACACAGGAGCAATAGGGAGATATTTCCCATCTAATTATCAAATTGCAAATTCCTTTATAAATAGAGAAAAAAATTATCACAATTTAGTCTACATGCTGCTTTTTCTACATGCAGGTACAGTTGAGAAATTTTGAGGCCAAGATGTGTATGTTGCAACAAGCCCTTGAGGTAACAACATCATTATTATAATTTGTATTTACATTATTAATTAACCACAGGCAATGAACCATCTGCAAGCTTGATTGGGAAGTAGAACTGCTTAAAACCTGGCAGTTTTTCTTAAATACTGTTATTCATAAAAATAAAGTATTGGAGCAAAGAAAGTGAGTAGGGTGGTAGAAGGTAGGGAAAACATTGTTAGAAGAGGTAGCCCTCAATTTCCCAGTGAACTCTAGATGGACTGCAGAGGAGCAAAATTCCTGGACTTGCACAAGAACAGGAAACATATTAACTTCTAGTTGTTTCAAAACTGCCCTGCCCCCCCCCCCCCAAACACACGCATTTTTTTCCTTCTATGTAAAGAAACCCTTATACCTAAAGGTATGTTCTGCATCAGCATACCAAAATAGTTGGGGCACAGCAGGAAGAGTCTGTCTACTGCATGAGACTAATATTTGCCAACTGTTGATCTAGCATCCATCTCTGTTATTCTTTAACTTTAGTCCAGAGTTCAGTCTTTTGTTTGAAACCTGATTTCACTGCAAGGACATGAACACTAGCTAATCCAGTAGTGATAGAGGTCTGTAGAATGGGAATGAAGGTTACCACAATTTTGAAGCTCATACTGTGGTAGACTGGTGTGCGCATATCCAAACACACTGCAGTATATAGTGAGCCCAAAAGAGTAACAAAATGGAACAAGTAGGTAGTCCAAATCAGCAGAGCAATACAAATGCCCCAGATTTTCACACAAACACAGCAAAAATGAAGGTTTAATTTTTAACCTGTGCTATTCCATCTGTGCTGTGGTAGTACAACACTGGCACCTCAAACAACTGTTGTGTTCGTAGCTGTTATTTGCATATGTTGCTGTGCCTGGGCTACTTGAGTTACTTGTACTAGCTTGAGYTGATGGTCGTTGCTTGCTTTGCTGTGCAAATTTGACTTACATTAAATTTTAAATTAACTCAGAGTCAGCGTGTTCAGCCCTCCATAAGATTAAGCACTCTGATCCTGCTCAAGTCCAAAAGAAAATTTCGTTTTTGCTAGGTTTGTGCATGTAGAAGTCAGCTAAGGATTAAGGTTGCATGGTTAACCTGATTTATCCCTGTGAATTTATGCCATGTCCTGCTCCTGTTTTATTTTAGTGCTCTAATTTAGAAAGTAGGCTTTCTTGGCTTCCACAAAGTAGATGACAACAAGGATGCTCCCCTTCAGGTTGATGAAGGGTAACCTGATTGCTTTGAGTTGCCCTTTAGAGGAGCCTTTCTTCTTCTGTATCCATGCTTAGGGAGACTGACCATATCTCATCTATAGCCATACATCATCTAATAATTTCTTTATGAAGCCTGCAGCTGCCTGTTCAGGTATAATATACCCTATCAAGATAGAATGCTGAAAGTCCGGATTTACAAAGCTAACGTGTCTGCCTTCCTTTTAGGTGTTTTAACTCACTGATTTAGTAAGAGTTAGAAATCTGCATGCCCTGATGGATCTGGGCTTAAATCAGTGGAAAAAAAAAATCCAGCTACTAGTAAGGTTTCTACTGACTTCCTCTTTACTTTCTTGCTGGAAATAATGACAGATGTTTCAACCAACTTTGCTTCTAAGCATACTTGGCAAAAACATTGTGGTAAATGGTGGTTACTCAGAAAATTAAAAAAAATGCTGAATAAGCTAGAGGCATAAAATATCAAAAAGGTTGCTTGTTAGACACTGACAGACTTGTCAAAGGCAGGAAAATGCACTGAAATGCAGTGTCAAAGAAAGACTTTTGTACTACTAAGTTTGTGATATGACAGAGGATAAAGATAATAGATTTAAACCAGCATGTGTTTGTTACTAAGAGAGCTTACATTTATATTGCATTGCACTCTACTCTGTCAGGCTAATGAAACAGCTATAGAAAATTGCGGAAAATAAGTAAAAAATACAAGATGCATTTGATCAACAGTATGTTGAATTTGAACAAGGCTCTTTCAATACAAGTCTAGGGAAAATAATAAATGGGTAATCAGCAAGAGATTATTTGTCTTTGTGTTCCTTACATAGGAGACATTTTGAAATAGGAGCATTTCCTGTTAGGTTGCCATAGCAAACCCTGGGTGCCTTTCTCATGATAGTGTTTTGCAAGAATGTAAATGACAGTGGTTTTTATATAGCTTCAATTTTGGAATGAAAAAAGAGCATGAAATTCTGCTTGTCATTCAGCAGGAATTAAGACTCTCAAGATTGCTGAAACAGAAGAGAGGTTGGCTTTGAGAAGTGAGCATTTTGAAGAAATTTCAGCTTTTGTGAGTGCCAGCAGGTTTTTTAATACCCAAATATTCATTAAATACAGTTCTAACCATAAGTCTTCAACAATAGCTATAACTCTCACATTGATTATTGGTCTACTGTGTGCTCCCTACCCAATTAATGTCTGGCTATCCATAATGTAAACATCTATAATGAATTTCTGGGCATTCACGTATATGCATTGCAAAGTCTCTCTGCCCAGTTATTCTGTAGAGTGGCTGAAGTGCAGCCAAGCACCAGAGCGCACAAGGAGAGCTAATGCTGTAGTGACAATAAATGCCTGATATTATCTTCTGGCACTACTCTGTCTTTGTTGTTTTGTTGTTTTGTTGTTTTGTTGTTTTGTTGTTTTNTTTGTTGTTTTGTTGTTTTGTTGTTTTGTTGTTTTGTTGTTTTCCTCTAGCTACTCCTTGGTAGCAAGGGTGCATTATTTAATTTTCACATGTATGTTTGTGTTTCCATCAGATAGGATAGCCAGGTTCTGTAACAGGAGGCAACACTAAACACTTGCAGATGTTCTTTGCCCTCCTGCAGAGTGGATGGACTTGCGTTTTAATTTCATCAGTGGCATAAATATGACTGTACTTGCTATCACCTGTCTCTTCCCTTAGCAAGGTCCTGAGCCACTGCTAGGACTGGTTTCTGCTGGAGTGACACAGCTGCAGAGGTGATTAGCATCCAGATTGTCCTGCCATGGGAATATAGTCATTGCTAATTTGAGTGATGCTGTGGGAGGCTCTGACTCAGAGTCTGCATTGGGATCCACATGCGTGGAGACTCTCTGCTAACAGTCTGTAGCTGTTAAGAATGAAATGTGGTCTGGTAAGCAAAGAAATCTGTAAACTTGAGGGCTGCACATAAACACTTGTATCCTGCCTGCTATCACTGAGCAACACAAGAACTAAGGCATATCCCCCCCCCGCCCCGGCTGCATGTCACTCGTATTTGGAAGTGCATTTCCTAGAAGTACTACTTACACTGTTCCTGCTGAATCTGTTAATGGCTGCAGACATTGGTCAGCTGGAGCTTTAATTTGATCTAGTATTGTTTCTTCTGTTATGATACCAAGGAAGAAAAATAAAAAATAATCTTGATGATAGTTGTGGTAGTATGATCTTTTCTTTT
>NW_028185717.1:1914474-1958867 GCF_003343005.1 Rhea americana | reverse complement strand
CCCCCCCCCAAAAAAAAAAGGGAGGGCACAATATTAGCAGACAGAATTAACTGAAAAAATCCCTGGAGAACAGGGCAGAGCTGGGGGAGCCCCTGCAGGAGGAAAGGACAGGTAGGCACAAAGGTCGTGTAGATTAAATGAGCTGCCGCTCTGCGGTCAGGAACAAGGTAGCTGGAACACTTTGCAAGTATTCCAAGTTACAGAACCAGAAACATTAAAGCATGAAGCAATTTATAGTCTGAAAATTAAAGTTCAGTAATGAACAATGTCACCCTGTTGTGGAATACGTTGTCTGTAAAGCTGAAGGGTAAAGAGGCTGTTTTTATTAGTAAGGAAGACTGTCACATTAAAATTGCATGTTGAGATGATGTACCATAATGTCACCCTTCCCCCTCCAAYAATCCTCAGTTGCAAATCCTAATAGGCTAACTCAGTTGAGGGTGTTTTTTTAGGCAATACAGCAGCATTAGTGAGCTCACTAGGAACTCAGTTTCTAACAGGTATTCCCATCTATGGAAAAATCAGACAGTATTTCTGACTGACATTGGTGTTTCTGGGTTGAATTAAGGGATTATTGTCTACCCTTGCTCCTCTTCCAGTTCCTGGACACCTGCTTAAGCTGTGTGGTCCTCCCCTCTGCCCCCCTCCCCCCCCAGCAGGTTAAGCTTTTTCAGTTTTTTTGCAGCTTAGGGTAGCTGCAAGAGAAATTTGGTGCAGGTCAGATCAATGTTCCAGGTAGTGATGCTTAATGTGAAGCTTGTAAAAGCCTGGGACAGTTTATGAGAGCTAAGTTGCATATTAATTCTGCAATTAAGATTAATGGATAATATAATCTAGCTGAGCAGTTTTCTGAGCTTTATCTCCTTTATGCATCAATACTAGGAAAGGTGGCCAGCAGAGGAAGAAAATACTGTATTCCTAAGGTGAACTGGTAAGTCAGAAAGATGACTTGCTTAAAAAAAGAAAAGTTGTTAGGCTGTCATACTGATAACAGAAAAGGCAAAATTAATTCTATTGCTGTTAGTGAAATACGATTTTTACAAGAACTTTGAATTGTAGCACTGTAGTACAAAAAAAAAAAAAAAAGCAATGCTGCAAAGACTTGTATTGTTAAAATAAGCTACATCTTATTTGCTGAATAAATTGTACTTTGTAGTATGTACATTAAAATTTGGGGGAGATGTTTTTGTGGGCTGCAGAGAACTATTGTAAACATGCAAAAAATACAGGAAAAACGATAGTGTGAATGTTTTGAGACATTGCTTAAAAGGGAACATTTCCTAAGTCTTCTGCTTATATGCTCATTGCATATCTGGATAATTCAAGAACAGAACTTCKCAGCTGGAGCAGACAGAATATTACTGTCCTTTTATTAGAAATTGTGACAGAACAGGTAGAATACCAGAAGGAAATTGGGAGAGAGGGAAGCTCTGTATCTTATGTAATGATGCTTCTTCAGTCAATACTGCATCATCACTAATCTTATATTAATTGTTCCAGTACGTACAGATTGAGAAAAGTCATCTTAAACAGTGCCTTGTTAAGTTTGTTTTGCATCAGGGGCCCAGAATTTACTGTAAGTTTAGGCTTTATACATATTTTTCAGCTGAAAACATAATGCRTATTACTGTTTCATGAAAGTGTTGAGGGTCACAGAAAAAAGTTGGGAACCACTGTTTTTAATCACTTAAAAATAAACCAGGTAAAGATGTGACTATAGTTAGGCTCCCACAAGCACCTCCCAGGCCTTCCAGGAAATGCTGACCTTAGTACTACATTTTTTTTTTTTTTTTTTTTAACAAAACCAAAACAAAAAGCTTCAGTTAGACAGAAAATATATTTGAATATAAAATGCTCTAGCTTCCATAATTCTTTATTAAATATTTAATTAAGTTGCATCATTTCATTACAACAACTTCATTTTGTCACATTGAGCTTTTGCTATCAGGAAAACAAACTACAATTTCCTTCACTTCTCTTTAAGAAAATAAATGAAAAAAAAATGATTTTTGCCCTTAAACAAAACCGTTCCCCACAGTGTATCAAATCCAACCACAGTTTAAAGTTATTTTAATTGTGAAAATGAGCATTATCTGTAAGTAGTATTTTTAAAATCAATTTTAAGGTAGTTTAGCATAATTTTGAATTGCTGCCTAGTATGAGGCAATTTTACAAAAAAAATTATGAGACTGAATTTATCTGGAATGTTTGAAACTCTTATTCACCTTTGAAGATATTAATGATCTCAGGTTTAAATTTGATTAAAAATTTCAGGTGCACAAACACAGAACATAAAAACATCACTTTCTGGAGTTTTCCATTTGGATTCTGAGAATCATAACTTATCCAGCCATGGCATTGTTGTGATAGAGCTGCAGTGGAGACAGACTGCTCACATGCTTCTTCAAATCCAATAGAATGGATTAAAGAAGTATAAAAATGGAACACACATGTATTCTTGTATGTGGGTACATACAGTGTATATTTTATATATATAAATATATATGTGTGTGTGTGTATATATATATATATATAAATGTTAAGAAAAAGAAGCAAAGGCTACATGAAAATAATATGGAAAAGGGGGAAAAAAACAAGATCTAAGAGGAAGATCAGTATAGAATGGTTAGAAGTTTATACATAGACATATGACTATGATTTGCATTGATGGCTGTGTTATCTAACAAGGTTGTATGTGCAGTATAACAGATCTGATAGGTATGTAACATTAATATGGTTAAATTCCAGTTTTACAAGTTCCCCATGCATTTCAAACATGCATCACTTTTTAGTGCAACATCGTAACAGATATCTGAAGACTGTAGGGGGTTATACACAAAAAGAATTTTAAAAAAATTTAAGAAAGTTAATGTATATTTAAGGTATCAAATCTTTTTTTGCACTGTATATTGATAATTAGAGCTCTGGCATTCACATGGGCTTCATTACTTATTTTTAACTATTAGAAATGCTGATTGACTGCCCAGTTTCTTCCCTATCCTGCCTTCTGCTCCCTAGTTTTGCATTCCTTAACACAATTCCTGACCCTTTTGGAGACAACAGGGCTTCACCCATGGCATCTGAAAAATGTTACCTGAACTCTGCAGCCATGATTATTGGTTTGAAAGGGCTCAGCACACAACACAAGCAGTGCAATTTTGGGGTGTGCTAGCAGGAGGGATGGGTGCTAGATGCACGGGGAGCAGTTACACTAGAAGCCTTTGCTAATGTCTCAGCACACACTTCAGGCCAACATGCCACATGTACTCCTTTCACTCAGAAGTCAGAGATGGAGCAGTCAGGATGAGAGATATAGGAAAAACAATGGTAAAGTATCAGACTTTGTTATTTCTGGGTAAAAAGGAGCAATTTCCAGGAGCTAGCAATACAAACTGGAATTACTGTGATAGGTATACTGTTTATTAATTAGTCAGCAACCTCACCAGGCTCTCAGATCTAAAAGCCTTGACATGAGGTTTCTGAGGTGACAGCTACAGGGCTTCATATTCTATAACATAATTAAAGTTTTTATGAATTCTTTAAGGTTTCTCAAAAAGCAGACAAATAATGCCATATGTACCAGCTTCATGATTACTATTTATTGACCGAACACTGGAGCTGGATAGAACCTATTAGAATACTGCTGGGTCATTTTGTGGTGAATGGGCTCAACCATGAGTATACAAGAGTAAACCAAGGCAAATTAACTGTGGTAAGAAAGGCACTGTATTATGATACAAGTCCCATAGAAGTAGTTGCTTTATTGTGTTTTAAATGCTATTTTAAGTAAATGCCATATTTAGAAACTTTTTTCTAGAAAGGTTCCTTCGGGCTTTGCTTTGTGAGTTTCAGAAGGATTCCAGACATCTACAGCGTGTTAAAAAGGAAAGTCTGGAATCCAGTATAAAATCTCAGAAACAGCTCTTAGGCTTTATGTTACAGACCTGTGTAGAAGAAAATGAATTTTCTCTGCATGTGCCACTTTGCAAAGCTAATGCCACATACTGGGCCTCATATAGTTTACTGCAAAACTGAAGGCAGTTCCCTGGGTTTTGTCACATTATGGGGGGGGGGGAGGTCTTAACTTTATGTCTGAGGCAAGTGGCGTATCTGCCCAAGGGTTTAGCCATCAAGATAACCACCAATAGTACACTTTAATAGAGATTTCCATTAGTGCAGCTAGATCCATCCATGTAAGTACACTGATGGCTAAAACCCAAAATACAGACCAAACCAAGATTGTTAAGCATGCAGCTTTCTCAGCAACAGCCTGTTAATTCTAGCTAACAAGAAGGCTTCTGATACCCAGCATACAAGGTTTATGCAACAAATGGACTGTCCCGAGCAACTCACATCAGCCCGCCCTAGAAATAATCATGCTAATTTCTGGACCTGGAATATATATTATTTATGGGCCCCAACAAGAAATGGATCATCACACTTCTATCATGAAAGTTTCTGCAGTATAACACAGCTGCATCCCTAAAGGCAAAATGCAGTGCTGTGTAGTAATGGTGAAGCTAACTCAGATACCAGAAACTGATGAAGAGCTGGCTTCCTGCTATGTTCACCGTGACTGTTAGGTTCACTCGATGGTGTGTTGAACAAACTGTCTCTAAAACAAAAACTAATGGAGATAACTGGATACTGTACCAGCTCTGCACTGAGGGCAGTAGGTCTGCAATGCAGGTGGGAGCTGTGATTGCAGAGTGCAGGCACAAGAGGAACTAGGAACAAGAGGAACAAGAGGAATTTATTTAACTATTTGCATTAATGGCAGGAAAGCCAAAATGCCACAGATTTCACTATCAGGGACACTGCATATTAGATTTCATTGACACTATTGCTTTAGTTCAGATCACTTCATATGGTGCAATTGAAACTACCCTTGAGGGACTCAGGGGCTTTCTTTGTAATGTTAAACTTCTTCCTAAAAAAAGAAAGATACTCCTCTCTTAAAATAAACCAATCATACATCAGTTATGCTTCCTACATTGCAGTTCACTCACTATTGTAATTCCTAGTGAATTCTTCTGGAGTGTCTGCCAATTTGTATAGATAAGTGGATCTGAAATAACTTTGCTGTAGATAACTATTAGTAAACCCTGTTTTAGAATTTGAGGATGAGGGAAGGGATGAGACTAAAGCAATTTCATAACAAGCAGAATATCAGATTCAAAACACAACCTAATGTCTGGTTCCACCCCAACTTAACTACTACAAGAACACATCCTCTGTTTATACATGAGATTATATTTCAGTTTCACAACAAAACAAATCTTAGGAGTTCCTAAGTTCCTGATACATGGCATTGGACATGACCATAACTCCAATGACATAAAAGATCCTCCAAGTAGAGAGATATAGAAAGGAAAAAAAAATACAGATTCTTTCCCTAGAGGGAGCCCATACTATAATGAGCAATGCTTATTATATAGAAAGACAGTGTAAATAACTGGATTTAACTTGTTCTCTCCCCCTCCCTCACACCCCTTCCCATTAGCTAAATCATCAGCATAGTGTTTCTTTATTCAGGGTGCAATGCACTTCTTTCTCATGTTTAAGCTTTTCTGCTCACCAAATGCAGACTCAGAAAGGAATGTCAGAAAACACATTTCATAAAAAATGAATCCTAACCTGTGTTCAAAAGAACTTCTCCATTTACCTATTAGCTCTTCAAAGTTTTTGCTAAGACACAAACATTCGCTGAATGTTACCACCATTAAGTTTTCTTCTGGTAGCCTTTGTAGCTTAAGTAATTACATATTAAATTTTCTGCCATCAAGGACTGCCACTCACTATCAGCAGTACATCACTTGCTGGTGGGTGTCACGTGGTGAGAAAAGAGAAGGTAACAAAGCTGTTGAATATGAGGTGAAATTTTCTGTTTTGGCATATGCTATCTTGCTTGGTAAGCACTAAATGGATTCTTGGGCGGGGGTGGGTGGAGGGGACCCTATACATAGTAGGTATGTGGGCAAAACTTACAAAACAGAACATAATCAAATTGCTAAAGCCATATCCTCAACTACTCCTGGTAGTATCRTAACCATTTAACTTCAGTGGACCAAATGCAAATCTTTTACTTTTAATCCATCACACAACAGATGCAACTCAGACGTTATAGTTTAAGCATGCAACATGTCATAGTAACAAAATTGATTAGATAGCAGTGTATATTAAATAAATCTTTGTGATTAAGTAAAAAATAAATCACATAAACAATTGGTGAGAACATGTCGGCAGGCTCAGCTCTACATCTGTTTTTTTCTTTTATACATCAGCAGCAGCCAAATTCACAATTGATAGATATTGCACCAGAAAGACATGTGCAGTGAGAAGGAATATAATCACATTAATGTTTATGATAAAAAACAGATATGACTTCCATGTGTTACATAAAGTGCCTTTAGAGTTGGTGCAGTTAGAAACAAACAAAAAAACAGTTATTTAGTTATCATTAGCAAATGCATACAAATAGGAGACAAAACAGATCTGTTTTCTATAGTGCCAAATCACGCAGTGTCAGGGTCCATTCAAAATGCCTCCATTGCAAACAGTAAAGAGGAATAAAAGAATCACTGTACAAAGATAATGAGAGGGTTAAGCATATTTTCCTAAAATCATTAATGCCAACCCTACTCCAAAATGTTTTATAGTACATATCAGTATTACCAAGGAATAATGAGGCAATTTCTTTATTGAACATGAGATTTGGCATGCTATGTTATGATTCTCTCTTGACTTTTAACTATTCTATTGATCTATACAAAAAAAGCAACATCCAATCCTTACTTCTTCTGGACAGAGAAAAATATTTATGTGGTCAGTGAAAAGGTTTTTAAGAGTTGCTCTTGATACAGCCCATGAACAGAAAACTTCCAACATAGCTTTCTCTTATTTTCTTTAACAGTTTGGGAACACGTGGCTCAAAATATGCTTTGAAAAAATGACACTGGCATCAAGTCCGGTATGAAATTAAGGTAAGAAAAATGCTCATTTTTCCAAGTAATGTAATTGTAATGAAATAAAATCTGAAAATGTCTAAATCAATTAAAAAGTAAACATGAGTTGTAATACTATACCTGTAAAATGATTAATTCCATTCATTGTCATTAGAAATTATGTAAAATATTTATTAAGGGCTTTGCCTACAGAGGCACAACATAAATAGAACAAGTCTTGCTGAAATGTAATCAGAGTACATGTTAACCAGTTGGTACTTTGCTGTGGAAATGTCAGAACAATCCACAGATTATAGTTCAAACTTCTGAATTTAGGCAACTGCACTGTTGAAGTGTTTGCTCCATGAACCAACATTGTGCAACTGTTCTGCCAAAGTCACTCCGAGTCCGTTGGGCAAATGCAAAAGTGCAAGCAGAACTTGCTTGAAGGGGGGAAAAAGAAAAAAGTAACTGTTTTAATCCACTCCTTCAAATCCTTGAGCATTTTCAACTGCCATAAGTAGCTTCTCTCGTAAATCTTCAAAAGATTCATAAAGAGGTAAGTCTAGGCGATTAAAGCTGAAATTTAGAAGGAAAAGAATAATTTAATAATAAAAAAGTACATAATTTTAAAGAAATAGAGAAGGTTGAATAACTTGGAGGCCTTAATGGAGTTATATCTTAATGCCCAAATGGGGGCTATCTCCCATAGTGTCCGTTGCAAACCTAGCTAAATGCTTGTTTTCAAAACGGGTTTTCATAAATAACCATTTCCCATCTTTCTTTTCAGAAATGATTGTGGGAATTTGTCAAAATCTGCTTAGAAAAGAAAAAAAGAAAAAGCATATTCAGTTGATAGGAAATAGCCTTCTGACAAAGCTGAAATGTTGTCAAAGACTCGGCAGAGATGTTCTGAATTTACAGGATAGACTTTCTACCCTGTGGAGGAGAAAAAGAATAGGAATAAAGATCTAAAAGAAGCTTTTGAAAAGGTCCTGTAAAATCTAAAAGTAATTGAAAACTGAAAAGAGTGGGTTGGTTTTGGAACCTTTTTTTTCCTTAATAAAGGTTTTTATTCTACAGAATGGTGTTTTTTAAGGAAAGACCACCATTCTACAGCTATGCTTTGTTCAGCCAGACTTTTCAGAATTTACTGAACGCACTTACCAGGAAGAGGAGAAAAATCACTGGAAATGAGAAAGGGAACATGATGAGAGTAAAAGGTTCTGATTTTTTGCCTTTATGACTTACCATGTGTGAGCTCTGGGCAGTTTATCAGGACTTCCCCATTGCTCTATTGTAAACAGCTGAGGACCATTTGAACCTGGTTGAAAATGAAAAACATACGAAATGTAGATTACTGGACACTACACAGACTAAGTGTTATTTTCAGAATTAAATGTCTGCATATATAGGCTATATTTTCAGTTAACACAAATAAATTGGTACAAACTCCCTGAAGTCAAAATTACATTAAAGCACASAGAAATATTGTTATTTATTTCCACATCCAATTAGTTTGTTAAGTTCTTTGAGTTACCTTTGCATAGAAATGCTGTAAAACTCCAAAGACATAAGCTCAGACATTAACATTGAAACATTAATGTGTTTAGATAAAAACACAACCTCCTCTTCCTCATAACATAGAATCATAGAATCAGTAAGGTTGGCAGGGACCTCTGGAGATCATCTAGTCCAACCTCCCTGCTCAAGCAGGGTCACCTACAGCATGTCAGACAGGGTTGCATCCAGGTGGGCTTTGAATATCTCCAGAGAAGGAGACTCCACAACCTCTCTGGGCAACCTGGGCCAGTGCTCCGTCACTCTCACAGGGAAGAAATTCCTCCTCATATTCAGGCAGAACTTCCTGTGCTTCAATTTCTGCCCACTTCCTCTTGTCCTGTCACATGGGACAACTGARAAGAGTTTGTGCCTGTCCCCTTGACACCCTCCCTTCAGGTACTTGTACACATTGATCAGATCCCCCCTCAGCCTTCCCTTCCCCAGGCTGAAGAGGCCCAGCTCTYGCAGTCTTTCCTCCTAGGGCAGGTGCTCCAGCCCTCTGATCATCCTCGTAGCCCTGTGCTGGACTCTCTCCAGTAGCTCCATGTCTCTCTTGGACTGGGCAGCCCAGAACTGGACACAGTGCTCCAGATGAGGCCTCCCCAGGRCTGAGKAGAGGGGCAGGATCACCTCCCTCGACCTGCTGGCAACACTCTTCCTAATGCAATATGCCATGAATAGTATTCCTTCTGACTGTCAAAATTTGCTTAGTGGAAGCTGATCCATTCCTGGGCAACAAAAATGTCTTGCAAATACCTGTGGTGTCCAAACTATACTCCCTCTTTAGGTGCCCCCCAAWTTCTCCACTGTTCATGGCTTCAGGAAGGAGAAAGCTTAAGTTGGGGTCTATTACTCTACTTCAGTAGTGCCTAGGTTTTTTCCTTGATACGTTGTGAGTCTGTTCCTGCAGCCATTCCAGAACTAAAAATAATCTGTGCGATGGAAATAAGCTCACCATAAAGTTCAGCAAATCCATTCATAGGCACGCGTGACGTCCCAGTAACAAATTGCAGTAATCGAATCCGTTTTTCAGCATCCATAAGTAAAACAGCCTATTGACAAACAGATACACGGTCACTGCCTTTTCACTAATATAGCTGTAGATGCCATTGTTTTTTAAAAAAAGTAAATTATTTTTTTGCATCCGAATGCAAGACTTTGACATATTTCAAAGTCATATGTCTATGTGTAGCATGCCAGGTTTTCTGTGGTTAAATAAGGAGCATCCTTTTCCTATTGCCATTGGGATGAAACAAAACAAGAGACATTGCACTGCAGCAGCTGGGCACTAGGGATGTGATTCCTCTCTGCGAGGTGTGTTTCCTTTGCACAATCAGTAATTCTTATCTGCCAGGATGAATGGTGCACAACGGATACGTTACATTTATAAACATGCCTAGCAGAGAGAGTAGAGAAATGGAGAAGATAGAAATACCTCGAGGATCAGACAACAGCAATCCAAAAGTTCAAAAAAACACAGATCAGTGTTATACTATATGAGGACCTCAGAGTCAAAACTTTTGGGACCATCTGACTATTTGGATTAGTGAAAATTCACAGAATCACAGAAGGGTTGAGGTTGGAAGGGACCTCTGGAGATCTAGTCTAACCTCCCTGCTCAAGCAGGGTCACCCAGAGTATGTTAGACATGATCACGTCCAGGCAGGTTTTGAGTATCTCCCGAGAAGGAGACTCCACAATCTCTCTGGGCAATCTGTTCCAGTGCTATTCAGTGATATGATGTGATGTGATATGATATGATATATTCAGTGCTATAATTCATGCTATTGTAGCATGGCGATTGCTAGTACAAGAACATATTCTTCATTTATACGATAATCATGAAAATAATGTAAGAAACCCAGAAATGTATGTACTAAGCAGCAAGATTCTCATCATTTTAAGAAAAACAGCCACCCCTTTGAAAAGTAAAAATCTATTGCTATTGTGTGAAAAAAATATTTTAATAGTTTTTTTGTGAATATATGCTTCTTATAAAAATATTTCAAGACACTTTAGAAGAAAGCAAAGATCCAGACTTCCTAGCTTGGTTCTTTTTCTAGTATAGTCTCTAACGGGTACCACTGCTGTCATTTCCTGCATATAAAAACATAACTTTTCAGYAGTTCTCATGAAGAAAACAGATTTCATAACAAACTCCACAACACAGTAAGGTTTCTCTGGCTTTCAGAAATACTAGAAGTCAAATTCAGTAAACAGCATTACCTTCCAGAACCACTGGATAACAGGATGATTTGGACAGTAACCGTTTTTGTAGATTGTGTGTTGTCTCCAGTCATTAACATCAACATCTCCAAGGCCACACATCAGTARCTATATATGGAAGCAATCGTTAGGATATTAATTGAAGATGGTTTTGTGTTCTCCTGTGCATGCTAACAGAAAAACCTGTTAACCTCTCCCTCGTTGTCTGCTCTTTTAAACAGCTAAGTGCTGCAAACAAAGGACAGTTGGGCTTCTCTTCAGGAAAATTCTCAAAGAAGGTTTCACCTTACTGGAGAAAGGTTGTACAATGTAAGTATTACGTGTAATTCATGTGACAGCATCTTTTGTAGCATTTTGCTCAAAACACATATGGCCAATGTAGGCATAATGGCCTTAATTCAGCAAGATACTTTATACATACTGAACTGCCTCACTGAATAATCAATATTTGTTGTGCTTTCTATTTAATAGATTCATTAATTAGAGGAAAAAAATCCTCATTTTCCACTGTAAGTAAAAGCATCTTTGCCACCCAATTCATTTACAATTTAGTGAATCTAGAATATAATGCATCTACTTGTAATAAGCATTACTGAACTATTGTTTCTAGAACTCAATTAAACATACTCACCTCTAGCTCATTTTCATCAAAAATTTTTATCAGATCAATGGGAAGAAGTTCTGTGAATCCCTAAAAGAAAGCAAAGCAAAGTTAAAATTCTCATACAATGTAAAATGAAATTTTTATTTAACAAGATCTTTGACTTCAGGGAAGGTAAGTAAATGAAATATACAGTTGTGAAAGTATTATGAATCTCTAATTTAAAAACTAATTACTAACATGATTTCAAGCTCAAGTAATTTAAACTTGAAAGAGAATAACCATATGAAGAGAAAAATGTGAAACCGTAAAGCGTAAGTATTATGGAGCTCGTGCAATGATACGAAGCTCCCCACTCCCTCAATTCAGACACAAATGTATAACAAGTCTGCATTAAAAAAAAAAMCAAAACCAAAAACGTAACTCTGGACTCTCCAAAAAAGTCCATATACTTAAAAGTTTTTTTGTGTGAAGAGCAGCAGCTAAAAGAACCTTACCTCCAAAAAAGCATTCATTTGTTTTTGAACTCTATTTACAAATCTCCACTGGATGACGAGGCTGGAGTACAGACACAAACACATTCATTAGAAGATTGAAAACAAAATGTTTAGAGATTTTAACTACCCTAATTATTTTCAGTTTCTCATTTAAAGCTCCAGTTATCTCCCCTCATACTTGGCTGTTGCATAAACAGAACTTGGGAAGGGAAAAATCCCTCAATTCCTGCAGAAGTTTTCCTGTCTGAGAAACATGAAAATGAATAGCCTTTTATTAACTGTTCAAATTTATTTTGCATGACTTTTCAGATTGTTGAAAAAAAGTTACTGATTAGTATAAAGAATTTAGTAATGAATATTTTTACTTTAGCATGTGACATTAAAACTCTGCACATATAATTCAACTTTCTTTTAGATATGACCTTTCTTTATCACTAAGAATATTTGATGTAACACTAGCAGATGACATGCCATTAATCTTTTTGTTCCTGTGGATATTAATTCAAAGATCAACATGGTAAAATGACTTGCTTGTGGACTGAAATAGCCTAGAAATTCTTCAYTTCTAAGTAAGGCTGTAATTTAGACCCTGGATTTTGTATTTACTGTTAATATTAGATACCTAAATAACTAGACATTTTATTCCCTCAAAGCTCTAGGTAACTAACAATGTCCAATGAAGTCTGCCAAATTTGGAGACAGTTAGAATTACATTTAACAGTCTGTCAATAAAAAGATACATAGATGAATAAACACTGCAGTATCAACAGAAACTGCTTGTGTTTCAGTGCTAATCACCCACTGCATAAATATCTTACAGGTTCTAGATTAATGCTTTAGAAATCAAATTATTTTCCTACTCAAGCAAATTGCATCCTAATGTGTATGAATATTACAATAATAATGTTTGCTCATCACTTTGAGGAAATGCTTATTAAAAATGGCAGCAAGTATTTGTTGAATTGAATATTTTATATTCTAGTAGGCAGAAAAGTTGAGGAAGCCTAAAATTAAACAAAACCAGCCTGTTTAAATTTGGCCAATTTTTTATAGTGGCACTGGTACCAAAATCATGAACCTAGTCTGTGTACTTAGCAGAGAAAGATGATGGAAAAATGGCCATTCAAGAAAGCAGCTTTGGGATCTTGGGAGCTCTGGGACACACTTTGGAGAAGCATGTTTCCCGACTATGTAAGTGATTTCAGAAAAAACAAACTGTTCATTTAATTTATTCTATTTTTGTTCTTATACTGGACAGTGTACATGCGAACTGTAATGTTCAAAAATGGCATTACAGCATTGGATAGTGTTATTTGATGGTCACTCACAATCCTTAAAGAAATAGTATAAAATGTATTTTTAATTAGTAGCTAGTCAGTTTATGTTTTCAATCTTTCATGCAATAATTATTACAAATTAAAAAGGTAAATGAAATACAGAATTTTCTGTTAGACAATGATTCTTCACTCTGCATCCACGCTATACAACATATACTAACTACACACAAGAATGCACCATTTGTGTGTTACGTGAAGACAAAGAAACAAAAGTAAATTTACACGTGTGACTACCCCTGTAGTTTTTTGTTTTGTTTTTTTAAGTATACCAATTAGCATAGTGCTATCATAAGGGGATTCCAGGGAAAAATTCTATGATGAATTTTGATTTACATAAGTCATTTCCAAATGAGAGAATGCAAACAAAACTGTTGATTTGAAAGTTGTAAAACATRCAAGAAGTATCTACATGTAATTCAGTTACGCCTCTTGAACCACAAATTTCAAAGAGCTGTTCTTTACTGCACTGTATTGAGATGACGGAGTGAGAAATATTTATGATGTCTAATATTTTGCACCTGCAAATGCAACTGATATGCCTGAAAAACTAAAAATTTGACAGCATAAACATACTCCTTCCCATCAAAGTAATAGTAAAAAAGAATTCATAAAAGCAGAAAATTCTTACTACTCCCCCATTACAGTCAGGTCATGTAATACAACACTGTAAATGAGATTCACAAACAAGTATACAGTTTTTCTTTTAGCAGAAAAATACTTAAATAGGTATAGATCTCCTGAGCCCCTCTGTGAATGACAATCAAAATGGCAAGCAAATGTCAATTTGATAAATTGTTATCCTCTTTCCATTCTTTCTCTTTAGACAGTTTAGTGTTCAGATCTGGACTCCATTTGTATACTGTAACCTTGCAGTCCATCATGCAAAACTGCAAATCCCRTGGTGGAAATTCTCCACTACACTCGAGGTTTACAAAGCGGAGCGAGTTGCCCTAGGCAGTTAGTCAGTAGACAGTAAAAGATGTGAAATTCACTGAAATTGTATATCTATTTTAACATTATAATTATAGCATCCAAGATGTGCCATTTCTTTTCGTCAACTATAAAGGGAGTCTAGAGTGATTCATTCAGAGCAATTCCACCCCTTCTTGACTTTTCCTCATGACAATACRTCAAAAAAATACTGTATGTTTCACATTGCATGTTATGCTCTACCTCCATTAGTGTAATTTATAGAACAATGAGCACTAACATTTAAAATTGTTAAGCATTAGTATGTAAACAAACTATGTTAATGAAGGCTTGTCTTTTCACTCATGATTCGTTGTGCTGCACACTGCAATAACTATGGCAGTTTATGTATGGTAGTTTACATTCTAAGATGAACACTACTGTGCTTTATTACGCTCTGGATAAACTCCATAAAGATATACGTACTCAATGTATTCCCTTTTGTTTTCATTTGTTACCATGATTTCTGACCCATTTGGCTTCAAGTCAACTTGATACGTCTGTATTTTAAAAGAGAAAGAAACAAAATACATGACGTTATTTCAGACTCATTCTCATGAAATCCACTATTCTTGAGTGGTGTTTTAAAAGTAGTATCTCAATATTTTTATGCTATAAGAGCTAGAGATGTCAAAATATTCCACATCTAAAGACGGCATCATTAAGGACAGATTATTCTATGATCACTCATAAGAATGAATTCTGTATCATACTCATTAGCTAGTGAACAGACAAACCATTGAATACCAAACTTTTAGTCCTTAACAGCACGTTCATTTTGGTAATGAAAATACAGATTATAAAAATGGCAAAATCTTATAGATTGGTCACCATAGAGTGTAAGACTGAAAAAAAAACCCAGCTTCATTACAGTTCACAAGAAAGTACAGCAATTTCAAACAATACATTAATTTCTGAAGAAAGTAATCTATCAACAAGAATTCAACAGAATTAATGCTGGATAGGTACCATGAAAGCCATGGCAACCATGGAAGTTGGCGGGTTTTTTTGTGCACACACAAAAGAGCTATCAAACCATATGCTCCATAGCAACAGCTATGAAGAAACATTTTTCTGAATGCAGATTCTGGTGTTAACGTATAGCGCAGGCACAAGATTTGATTCCCGTTTCATTTCGAATGCAGAATGTTTATTTGGGGAGGAGAACAGGAAAATCAACTACTTTGTTGTTTTTATGTTGCAGCTGTGTTGCGTTCAGCTTGCGCCATCAGTTCGAAAGCAGGGTTCTGCTAGCAGTAACCAACATGTGACTATGCACTCCAATTCAGCAAAGCCGTTTTCAAGCCATTACTAATCTTGGCATGATTAAATTGGATGTTATGGTTGGCCAAAGGTAGGACATTAAACTCATCAACTAATAAATGGAGCTGTCAAAGAAGAAGGTGGGGACTWGATGATCTCCAGAGGTCCCTTCCAACCTTACTGAGTCTATGATTCTATGAAAGCTCTTTCCGGGACTGGATTAATGCTGAATACTTCAACAAACAGAAAAACAGAACTATTTAGATAAATATCCCTGCTATTGTGTGGAAAAAAATAAAGGACTATACTATTAAGAAAAAGCTATTAATGTGGAACCTGCACACCTCTTAAACATACATAGTTTTGTAGTTCCACAAAGATCAGAGATGATAGTCCAGAACTAAGAAGTAAAAGGGTTGCTGTACTTTCAAGATTAAATAGAATAAAGCTATTAAGATTACAGATATGATGGCACACAGATGGCAGAAGGATTTTTGGCTCTTGTTTCTTTCTGCCCACTGGAGGATATGATGTTTTTAAGAAATGACAAGTAATATTTCAGAGCCATTAAGATAACAGACAAATACCTTTCCTTGCTCTACTTTTTGAAGAATGCTCTCCATCCTGTACAATTTAAAGTACCTACTGCATATTTGTTTGTATGTAACTTCTCAGTGAATAATAAGAACTATCAAAATCCTATTGTTGGTTATTAAGAAAGGAAGGGTAATAACAAGAAAAGCTTCATTAGATTTTTTTTCCTAATTCCATGAGATGTTTGGGTAATAAATGAAGCATAAAGACAAACAGAAACTAACAGCAATGCAGACATCTCAGTCTTTTTGTTCCCATGTCCTTGTGGAAGCAGTTCAGTCTCTGAAACAGTTCTATCCAGTGTTAGTAGTTTCAGCTGCAGATAAGGCAAATGAAGCAAGTAAAGATCTCTCAACTCCTAGTAGTTCCCAGAATGCTGGCAGCAGCCAGTGGCACATGCAGAAGCTGATGCTGTAGAATATGGCAAGTACCGTCTACTCAATACAACTTCTGAATTGCTGGAAAACCTCTTATCTGCATTGTGACTGAGAAGATGCCTCTAGCTAGACAGAGTTCTCCTTTCTTTATCAGATCCTATCCTTGTACTACTGGGCTTCTTCAGGCTTTTTCTGGGAAAAATCTGTTACATGCCAATTTTCCATCTCACCAGATTACCTCTATTGTATCTACTACTACTGGAATTTGTAAATCAGCGAGCTTACATGTAAGTTAAAATAGGAGTTAGTTAAGAGAACGGAAAATTCATTCATCACTACTGCTGTAAAGCTAGCTAAAACTGTCATGTCCCTCTGAGATACAGGAAGACTGTTACCAGCTCAGCCCCTGAAATCTACATTAAAATAATTAGAACACGACTAACATTTCTGTTCTTAAGATGTGCACTGAATGAGCACACATGAAGTCCTTTATGCACCAGAGATCCCTCCACCTTGAACTTTGGCATAATCAAAGTAGTGCTGCTGCTGGAGCATTTTGTGGTTCCTATATTAACAAAGGATTAATCCATTTTGTGGATTCCTAGATTAACAGAGACTTTAATCTCCAAAATTTAGAGATTCCTGTCATATTATGAAGGAGGAGTCTAGGGGTAAGAAGGTGAGAAGAAATGTTGAAAACAGTAACCAAGACACTTTTTGATGCATTTATTTCCCCCAAACAATCTATTTCTCTGAAGAGGACAAAGAAAGATTGCCTCATGAACTGTTATTATACTTCATGGGAGTATGTATCATGGGAGTGTTAAAAACAACCCACACATACTATGTTCAAGACAGAAGAAATTATAAATCCCATTAGAGCAATGCTTAGAAAGATTTAATGATAAGGTAGACTAAGAAATAAATCAGGGAGTCTCAACCTATAGTGGTTTATAAAGACAGTTTGTAAAGCTTCCCTGAAAGTGGAAGAATAGACACTCTAGATATGTCTGCAATTTTTTCTTTTTTATTATTATGATGTGTCACTCTGTAGTAAGGATCTACTCATTGCTTATACAGAGCTGAACTGCTAAAGAATGAAGTCTAAAAGATTAACATTTTTGAAACTATATGGATCTATTATAAATTAAGATTAAATTTGCCAACAGTAAGAAAATTTTAAAAAATTTTAAACTGTTAAAAGAGCAAGAAACATTTTAAGCAAGTTGACTGACCCGAAGTCAGAGAGCAAACTTCTGCCAGCAAAACTGAAAGCTGGCAATAAAAGACAATTCACTATGAATAATTTGAAGTCAAATCATTATAGAAAATAATAAAAATTAACCAACAAACAATCCAGAAGATTTCCAGACGAACTTTTCTTCCTGTGACTTTATTGTTCATGTTATTTTCCATGTAACATGTAACAGAAAGTACATGTAATTTTCATGTATTTTCTATTAGTTTCCATGTTAATGTAGGAAAAAGGTAGTAAGCATTGAGAAATGGATTAGAATGTTCTTGACAGTATGCTGTGTGCTTATGTTTTGAAATTTTGCAGCCTAGCTTAAAAAACACACTGTGGCCCTCAATACAGAGACTAGGACTTGGAGTCAAAAGATCTAGGCCTGAGAGTTAAACACAGATTGAAGACAGTAAAAAAAAAAAAGAGGACGTAAATGCTTATAAACAAATTAACATAAGAAACTCATCTAGRTATTATAAATTCTCAGTATTATACAAAATACAGTATGCTTTGTCATTAAATGCACGCATTCATCACAAAATGGTACAGCTCCACAGCTAGAAAAAAAAAGTAACCCCCTCCCCCAACCAACAACTAAGCTGATGTAAAACAAACTATGATTGATGATATTGGTCCTCAAATAGAATTTTATATGTATACCTATTCATGGGACATTCATTTGTACCCAAGTTATTTCCATCCAGAAACTGATACACATCCCTGAAGCTTGGTTGAAATACTATTATCTGTGAAGACTGTGTAAGCCCAGGACAAACTGCAGCTGTTGCTACAGCTTCTACTGATAAAATGAACTATGATAAATCATAGTCATCTACTAATTTCTCCATTTTTAAATGTGTATGCAACACTTTCAGATTGTAACAGAGAGAATTATCCATAGATTGCACACCTTTTTAAAATACGCATACTTGTTTTTGTTGTATCCACTGATTGTATAATATAAAAGACCAAACAAATCACTTCACTGACTGTAAATCTAGCACTTACTTACCTTTTCCTTCCAGAGTATCTTCAACCTACAGAACCCCAAATTGTCCCAGTTTGAGCCTGCTTTCTAATAAAAACTGTGTAACACCTTCTTTATTACCCATTGTTGTGAGTATTTTAGTCAGCTTGAAGCACTGCTTTTCAGAAAGATGTGGTATTGCTGACTGGCAAGAACGTAATTTCCTTCTCTATTATCTGCAGCTGCAGGTAGCTCATGAAGGAAGCTGGGCTAGGTCTTAAAGCCTGCCCATTGCGACCAGTAACCATCAGCGGTTCTGATCGCGGTCACAAACCAGGAGACACTGTTCAGTGTTTAACTACTTTTTGCCAGCAACCAACAGTAAGATGGAAGTACAGATTTTTGGATAACTTTCACGTACCTGTCCAAAGTTTTCCTCATCTATGCAAAACATGAGATCCAACTCTGTAGGGTCATTTTCCAGGATCCACTTCAAGGAGTTGTAGTATTCACTATCCTACAGCAGATTACGATTACACAATGCTTATAAATGTGGAGATTCAAGGCACAATTTAATTTTAAAATAAACAAGTAAAAAAAAGTCTAAAACTAGACCTCCAAAGGGATTGGAAGGATGAGAACTCACTTATCTGCACAGCTACAGTAACCTTTATTCATTTGCATTTTTCTTAGACATTGTATTTTTTTTTTATGTAACTTGTCTCAACTGGCTTGGAATCATCTACTTATACAATACTGTAAATCAGAATCTACCTATATGTTTGGTTTATATGTACATTGCAGTGTGCAATAATTGGGTAGCAAATATATTCTCAGATAAAAACATACATTCTTTTAACAAAATTTATAGACTACTTTATTACATGAATAATTCAAGATACCCGCTCCTTTCCTGAAAGGGTTGTATCTTCATCTTGTATTAGGTTCATAATTAAAGACTGAGCCAAGAAAGGAAAAATTGTACATGTAGCTATGAATAAACATTTCCAAGCAAAAGAGCCATAACAATTACAAGTCTGATTTCAAAATAAATTAAATTATTTACTCATGTATGCTTTGATAAAAGAATGACGTGCCAAAATTTAGTGATTATGACACAGAGAGTGGGAGATGGAGGAGAAATTTAAGCAGCTGAAGCAGTGTTTATGTCAGTGATTGAAAACCTGTCAAAATCTAAAACTTCAGCAAGAATCAACGGTGTTTTATTCTCCTTTTATCAAGCATACTTTTGACAATACCAAAAAACTATTGCAAAGCTAAGAATTATGAGAGGAAAAGGTTCCCAGCTAGTTGCAAGAATAACAGACAGAGCTTGATTCTGAGGGCCTGAATCTAACTCTAAGGTCTCCCTGGATACACACCCTATAAGCTTGGGTTTAAGTCTGCACTGAACACAAGCCACCCGCCCCGCTGCAGTTCTGCTTCTGCGCTGGGGTTGAGCCACCCGAGTCTTGGTGAGGGAGGTCTCAGGGGAGCACAAGAGGTGCGTGGTCAGGCTCACGTCCAAGTCCTGCCACACAGACACTGTGGAGGCTGTCTTGGGCGTTCTTGTCCAGATAAACTATTTTGTGTAATGACGGAAGAGAGGAGGATGTTGGAAGTGGGAAAAAAGTAACAGCTCTAAGGTTCTACAAAGTCAACAGCAGAGGAAAAAGTGGACAGGTCTCAACAGGTCAAAAAGACAAAAATAGTATCATTCTGCTAACTTGATGGAAACCAATTGTATTTAGCTGTTGTATATATCTAAAATGTATAGTCTGGCACATTATACACATACTGGTACAGTACTGGCACGAGTACATGTGTCTAGACTGGRATCTGCGGGATTGACCCTATTTATCTTGGTCCGTTATTTTACAGTACAAAGTTAGAGATTCCTACCTGGTAAAACAATTTGTTTCTCCCCCAGGGAGCTCTGAACTCCCAAGTACTTGATAGTAATTCATGCTGAAGGAGTGAGGTGGAGAAAGTGCAGAGAACCAAACTGAAGCATAAMTAATGGCATAATCTGTGCTGTACTCAAAGTATGTTTTGGAGAAAACTATTCTTCATTTGGGAACAYTTTCCTCTTCCAGCACTGTAGGTGACATCCCTCATTCTCCAGGTCAGAACTAAGCCCTGGCATCACCTCTGCCTGCTCCCATGGTATAAACCAACCAGAAAGTGGTAGAAACCATCCATGGTGCTGCTTATAACAGGGAGCGAGCTGACACAGTGGAAAATCTGAAAGTGTAATTAGCAACTTATGTTGTGTTTCTTACTCATCTCTCCTCTTCTTCATCCCTAACCACTGTTAGCATACTGGTCCTGAAACTGTTGTCCTAGTCAGGAAAAACTGTCTTAAAAAAATAAATAGGTATCTTTCTCAAGTTCTTGCAACTCTAACCTTAYGTTTTCCACCATGCAGCTTCCTGGAATTGTTAGCTTTTCTAAATCTCCCCAGAGAAAAACTTCACAGAACTGCTAATGCTGATAAGGTTTAAGTGTTATCTTACCACTGATTCCATGTCTTTCAGAGTTATTGGTTTCCCCAGCATCATCTTGTAAAAAGGTCTGATGAAGAAGCCTAAAATAGAGGGATGAGCATTACACCCACTGTTCTGCATTTCCTCCTTACATAAAGGATAATACACTACTGTAGTCCTCAGCCTGCCCACAGGAAAGAAATCACCTGCCAGTAACAGCACTGTAACTGCCCGAGTTAACACAGCAGTCTCATTTTTTATTTAGGCRCAGAAGGCCCAGTTTCCCAACTACAGAATCACGCCAATTTAAGTGATGTTAGAGCTTTAAGGTAGAGAGATGTTAAAGGTGGCGAATGGAGCTCGAAGTACATTGGAGTACCATTTAAAATTGCCATTCTTCTCTCCAAGGCGGTGCTAGGAAAGCACCACTGTGAACATCTGCTGTGGAGCTGCGTTGCCTCTAAATAAAATACAATGAGTTTATAAAGTCTGTTTGCTTGCTTATTCTGGGATTTCAAAGCTAAGCAAAAATCTTCTTTTCTCAACCTKTAAGAATTTTACAGATGAAAGTAACCTGTAATTGATACTTTTAGAACTTCATTGGCTTCAACTGGTTTGCACAGAAATGGCTGATACAGATTTAGTAATTGTCTCCTTTAGGGATAGAGCTCATTTAGCAATGCTGACTCTGTGGGGTTAGCAAGAGTTGGGAAAAGAACAAAACGTATTTGTACATGAAAGGTATTTGTTCAGCAAGACACTGTCGTTTTGATAGAGTCACCAGTCAAAGCAGGAATGCAATTTCCAGAGGTTGCAGTTCCATTACTTGCACTCAGACTTTGTCTCCTGAAATWCTACGTTGTAAAGCATATGAATAATTCAAGTGATTTATTTAATAAAAATCTAGTAAAGTGACATAGCCATACAGCATAATAACTCACCATCTAATAGCTTCCCATGATAAACTGCCAGACCAGCAACCCGTCCAATAAATGTGAAATAAGACAGATGATCTTCGTTACAAAGACCTGAATTAGGATTAATCTGAAGAGTATAGTTGTCCCTTTTTTGGAGAGAAAAAAGAATATATCTAAATAGCCAAGTCTTTAAATAAGCAGATACTCAGATATGTTAATAAATACTTGGAGCTTAGGGCCATTTCTTGTCTACTTTTGCAAAAGTATAATACTCCATACATCTTACGGCTTGCGGACAGGCTGACCTAAGCAGGACTGTCTTGGTAGGACCACAGTGATTATTTGGCAAAGGGTACTAATATTCCCATCTGCAGGGTCACGCAAGTCCACCTGTGGCTAGTTTAAGGTTCACCAGAAAAACAGCTTTATTGTCTGCTGCAGGCAGCATTGTGTACTGCTCTACCACACCCCAAAACCCCTGAACAGGTCATTTTTACTAAACACATCTCCCATTATGGAATTACTGAATCTCACTGACGYGGGGAAGATGAACCCATGAGCTTACAAACGAGGACTGGACTTCACGAGGTGTCGCCTCAGGTCCTCAAGCGTGTGGGTTAGTGCACAACTTTAAATTTATTGTTACTGTACACAAGTGAACTGGAGGTATTTTAATAAGAAAAACATCTACTTAAAAAACCTTCTTCTTCACAGATTAAGAACACRCTAGAACACAGTCTCGGCACTGGCTGTCCCCAGCGGCGCGTCCCTGCGACCGGCGCAGGCTCTCCTGGGACCCCAGGCTGCCCCCAATGCTTCCACGAACACCGGTGCCGCGGAGAGCCGGGATCGCTCCCGGGGAGCCGGCAGGTGAGGCGCACGCAGGGAGCCCGGCAACACGGGCAGTCAGCACCTCGCGCACCCGGGGCGAGAGGACACCCGCGCTCGCGTGGCCCAGGGCCGCTGCTCTGAATAAACCCAGTTCAAACGACCAGGTCCGGAGGGGTAGGTGGGATCGAAGCCCAGTAATTTCCAGTTTCCTATGACGTTCCTACAGATTTCAAATTCTCTAGGCACAGTAAGAGTTTCCTAAAATCCCTAGGTGCTATTTTATGTATTGTAGGATAAATAAAATTGATGAGATGTAATATAATGGTCAGTTCAGTAATCTGTAAACGAGTAACTGCATGATATGTTATATTTATTCACAGAATGTACGAATATTTCCCTGAATTTCCCAGAATCAAATTAAATTAATTTTTCCATCAAAATTATGCAAGAGAGAATTAGAAGAAATATTGTTTCTTCCGGGTCTCTCCCAGAACATCAGTAAAAATATGCCATCTATAGTAAATTTTTGTTACTTTTACTGCTGATAACAAGTCTCAATCTAGTGGRAATTTTTACAATTTAAATTACACTTTTCTATCAAATTGAATCTAAAATAACTTTATTTTTTAAAAAATATATAGTGATATATACCTCCATAAATGAAAATACTATTTCAAAAGGCAAACATTTATCCAGTGAAATCCATTAACGCACAGGCATTTTGAGCTAGTTAATGTTTTGTAAGTTGTTTCCCTCTACGAAAAAGATGAGTCTTTTCTGCGACACTAAYGAGAGAAACCCCTAATTATACAGTTTCGTTCATCTACTTTACAACCTATTCGACACTTAGAAAAAGGAGTGAACTTGATATGGACAAGAAAATATCAAAACAATTGCCTGCAATTAAGAAATTTGTCCATACTGTAGCTAARTACATGATGTGAAGTCACATGGAGCAGACTGAAATAAAAGTACTTTARGCAAAAGACCTGCTTTCTCCTTTACACAAATACACTGCTCAGGGACTTCAAAATAGGATGAAAATACATTTAAATTCATTTGAGGCCACCAGTGTAAATTTACTGAACTGTAACTGAGRAGCTGGTTCATAAGAGCATTGCAAAGGAGCTCTGAAATGTCATTCTAGAGTGCTCGTTGTTTTACAACTTATGGGGAAGGCACAAAGAAATGCTTTTCCCTGGCACTGCTCCTTTCACGATTGCTCCCCTCTGCAGCTGCACAGTCCAGCTGCAAGCCAGGCAGTGTTGAACACCGTCATGAAAATGAAAATGTTCTGTGAGATGTCAGTGGCAGTTTGAAAGGTTCCCTGAAATGAAAATAGGAAATGATAATATAGAACAGACATTTGACTGGTTAAGAGTACATATTGATACAATATGAAGGATGATCTAACTACTCTTAACTTCATCTCCTACACAAAATCTAATGTGTACCATGTATGAATGGAAACATTTTAATGGAGACTTACGTTGCTGAATATTCAAAGAGACCATAATAAGGATTAAACATCTCCTTGGACAAGAGGAAGAACCATTCTCTGGCCACGCCACCGTAGTCAAGTCCTTTCTCTGACTCAAATTCAATCCAGAGCCTGGCTTTTAGTACATCAGGTCTCTTCACAGACATGATTCTTCTGTAGGACTCCTCAAAAATATTATTCCTGTGTAGCTTCATCTCAAATCTGTTTGGTATATCAGCCTGCGTGAAAGGAGAGATACCGCACTTGTTAGTCTCAATAAACGGCCTTCAGACAAACTACAATTGGTGGTTAACAACTAAATGACAGATTAGACGTCTTAAGAGTATGAAGTTTCCTTGATTATTGTTTTCCAGTACTAAATCTACAAGATGAAAATTTATAGTGAACTGGATAAATTCCACTCTAGCAATTCAAAGACTTCTATGGTATTTGACAAAACAATGAAAATCAACAGAAARGAAACAAAAACTGAGAAAATGACTGATACTGCTACATCCTATTTTAAGTGCATTTTCACTTCAAATGATAAGACACACACAAGCATGTGCAGCCCTTACACTCATATAGATGTAAAGGCCTGAAAAGCTGTGCAATAAGAACATTTACAGTGCCATGAACAAAACAGAACTGCATTGCCAAGATGCGAACAAACAGCGCTGTATGCCAAAACGCCTTAAAGAGGTCGGGCTTTAGGAGCTCCGTCTAAAGCAAGAGAGCTCACACCCATTACAATTTAACCCAGAGAGCTAAATTCAGAAAAGATGGAAGAGAACTGAGTTAAAAAGCGAGAGAATTTGTAGAAAGAAATAGAAGAGTGAATGAACAGATAAACATGACGTTTACAGCCAGGTATAGTTTTCCTGATAAAATTAACTTGAAACAACTGTTTTTGAAGGTTTGCTTTTTTATTGTCAATTAAAGTCTTAGTGTGTCCAAGCACCTAATAAAGTGCCTGTGAAGCACTACGTTTTARTATTGTGAGAAAAGATTTAGTCTCTTACAGTTGAAGAATAAAATGTAAGGAGCTACCAACATACAGGTAAGGAGCTCAGCTACTCCCTTTCCATATTTTCATTGGTGCTGGTATACTGTCAGCTGCAAGCTGGTATCATGGACAACAAGCTAATACTGCACACACTCTTAAGGTAAAGATGGTACTGAAAAGACTTTTTTTCACAGAACAGGAGCACTAGAAGCCCGTGCTCTGGTACAACCTTGGGCTCTGCTCTGCCAACCTGTTTCAGCTCTGCCCCTGGAAGTCCACTGCAGAAGATGAGGGAGATGAGCCCATTTTCAGCCTAACAGCTTGTCAGCTAACACACCAGTTATGCCCAGGTGCAATGGGAAGCGTTGCTATTTCTTTGCAGCCTCATTGCTGTGATTTTCCACTCATATAGGAAAATATGAGTCTTAAAGATTTGTAAAAGATTTGGAAATCAATTAATCAAATTCAAACTTTGCTTCAGTTTTCTCGTGCTACTCAACTCCTTTATTAGGATGATCAGGAAAAACTGGCAGGTGTGATAAAATAAGATAGACCATCATTCTGCATCTACCCTTCAGAGGGCTAGTGTTCTTCCCAGACAGACTGTAATTGACCCCAACACAAAGCAGCATGGTCCTACTCACTGGTTTCTTTAACTTCTTCCGGAAGTAGTCGTATTTCTGTTTGAACTCCCTGGAATACGGAACTGCCTGTCAGAGAATTGTAAACACAGATTATTTTATGGGTATTTAACAATGTGATACTCCAACGATATTTCAACAAAAATAGAAGATTAAAGACATGCTATCTAGGTATGTATGCTCTAGGTTCACTGTAAAAATACCCCAGTACACATGTAGCACTGCACAAAGTTTTACCATTTCTGGATGGGTAAATAGAGTTAGAAGATATCAAACCTTCTGACCCAACTTTTCTGTTTCATTAACTAGTTACCCTGAATTTTTCTTATTTTAGGAACAGAATAGAGCACAGACAACTGTTTAACACAGAGAAAAAAATTAGAATGTATTAGAATGTATTGCTACCACTCATGTGTCATAAAAGGAAATAATCAGCATTCCATATGATATTTTATGAATTTTTAAAAGGAACAGTGTTATAAAAGAACATGGATTTACACTGCTGGCTGTGCTAAGCACTGTCCCGTGCTACACAAAGACATAAAATTCAAAGAACTTTGAAAATACACCAGCAAAACTACTAGATGAACAAGAAATTTCATTTGCCCTCCAAATGGTACTGGACGCAGGGTGTGCCCATGCACCAGTGCTACTCTGGCAGGGACATGCTCATGTCTAGAAATTTGCTTGTCAGCCCTGTGAGAATGAATCTAATTGTTAGAGAGGAGGTAATAAAACTGCTTTTGCAAACCACTTACACTGATAGTATATACCTCTCTAATGCTTTTAATCCAGTATCTGAAAGCATTCTGTAAGCAAATCATCACYCCTTTGAAATAAGCACACGTCACTGTATAATACTTATTTGAATACTTACTGAACGTAGCTGCCTGTGAATTAGGATGCGTTTTTGAGTGACAGCAATGTGACAGAAAAATTTTAAAGCAGAAGATATAAAAGCAAAACGAAAGAAAAACGGGAGTGAAGAATGGTAGAATTACATTCATCACCAGAATTGGAAATTGGTTTCTGCCACTGTGAGCACCCAGTCCCAATGGCCACAGGTCTCCGAAATATTTGTGTGGATGTCCTGTTGCCCAAGAGGCCTCTCGGGACAACTCCAGGCACRTGCAAACCAGGCTGAACTAGCAGTAGCTGTGTCCAGCAAGGGAGCCACACTGATATCATGCAGAGTCCTGACAGAGATCTGTATTTTAGCACCATGCTTTTCCTGCTTCCTAAAATACTGTACACATGAGGCAGGATTTGACACTGAAGTAGAAGACTGCCACGTTCGATGCTAATAGAGAAGCTACCATCTGACCATCACTAAGAGGACAGCCACAGTCTCGTCTGCTGCCCGCAGCTCCTCATCAGACAGCTTTGCTCTTGCGCCAGAGGAACCCAGTGTGAAGGTACAAAAAGGCAGAGATCTTCTTCATGGCCAAGCGGTACCAGACACAAATGCGTTCACGTGCATCAGTCATCAAGCTGCAGCACAGAGAAAAGCCATCCATACTCTGGTGGCCAGATCYGCGATTGCAAACTACACTACTCAGCCCCGAGATGGCACAGGGATACAGAAGGAGTTGAGAATTAAATGAGTAAACAGGAATAGCCTGGAGAAGTGACACTGCAACAGCTACAAATCTAGCTCTGACAAATAAGTGCTAAGCACGTAAGTAAGATTCTTTAATTCTCTGTTTTTCTGTCAGACATCATAGACAACGTCCCTTTAATTGGGGTTAGAGACAGGCTTGAAGAAGGAAAAGCCTTCCCAGCCTTGAAGATCATATTTTCCATTACATCCTGACTTTCCATTACATCCTTGCTCTACTCTTCCTTCCAGATGAAAGTCCAGCTCTAGCAAAACAGCGCAACAGATGAAGTGTGTTTTGTTCAGAGCAGAAGAACAATGTCAAATGCCACAGGACCACAAAATCAGCCTGCTCCCCTCCCTGGAGGTTAAGTCACAGATTGCAGAAGTCTGCTTCAAGTTCAGTTTCTAGAGGAGCAGAAAGTTCTTTGATGTGGGAGGGTGTGGGCTAGTACTGAAGTAGATTTATGACTAGACGTAGATGAAAATGTGAGGAAGAAATATTTCTGTTTGATCTTTCTCTTGTGGAAGATGAGATACGAAAGTTAAAACTATCAAAATAAATAATGCTCTGATGATAATATTACTTTATTGCAGCCATTAAGGAATCTCTTGGCATGCTTTTATTATTTAAATTCAACATGAAATGCAATTTAAGTATGCCTTTGTTTTTGTCACAGCACCAAAAATACTATTAAAATCATTAAGATGAATGAGTGGGTTGCTATCAGTGAGATTAGATCTTGCTTCCTTGTTTAAAAAAAGAAAAAAACTGTTATTTACTTAAATGGGAGCAGGATTGACCCTGATTATCTTGAAACAAAATTCTCCAAATAGTCTCTCCCATTTATACTCAAGGTTTCTAAGAGAATAAATGTAAGAATTTGTACAATATACTGTAGATTAGTATCTCAAGTATTAAGTCCATGATAAATGGATAAATCAGTCCAAAAACAATTATGTTCAAGCAAATGACTGTTAATTACCTTATTATTAAACAAGTTCAATGAGGATTACACTATATAATAGTTAATCTGCCATGAACTGTGACTCATACAAATCATGAGCCTTTACCCAAAATAAAAAGTATTTTTGGCAGGGTAGTTCTTCTTTCCACCTGAAATCATTTTAAGCGTTGGAAATCTGATCACTCAGGACACAATAAAATGATAGAAAATTAATCATCCATATATTTGATATTTTGAAAAACTAATATTAAAGCAAAAATATGGCTTTATTTTTTCTAAGGTTTATACTCTGAAAACTGTTTTATCTACAGTAAGTTTTATGTCTCTTTTGAATTTGTTAGCCCCAGTTCGTCTCTTACACTTGCTTCTCTACTGAGAGGGAACAGTTTATTATTATCCGGAAATCCATATATCATAATGTCTGACCTCGGTACAATTCTGTGACCCACACAAGGGGTAAATGCAAACACTTCTCCTATACACATCCCTACGTCTTACTATTAATGATTCAGCAAAGCCCTTGGTGAATCCAAGGACTGAGGATTCAGAGCAAACACAGGGCCTTCAGACAGCTTAAAAACAAAATTACTATCTGAGCAAACGGAGGAAAGGATAAGATACAAAGATTTAGTACTATCTGTCCCACAGTAAGAAAGTTGTAATATCAGAAAGTTCGGAGAAAGAGAAAAAAACTAAAGAATATTTTATACTAACATTATTTTAGATGTACTTTAAGTAAAATCACATCTGGAATTTCATTATCACAAGTAGCAGCAAATACAACTACAGAATCTGCCTTGAGATTTTTTGTTTTTAGCTGGGCTCACATCAGTAACGGATCTCTTCCAGAGATCCCCTTCATCACCCCACTGAGCAGACCCAGTCTCAGGCTGCAGGAGCAGGAGAACACAGCAGATGAGAAACAACGGCTTCCACGCGTTTCAGCGCATGAACTAGCGGCCAAAGCGTTTTTAGCTACGCCACCTCAGAACGGCTGGAGCACCGTTCAGAAATTACACAACAACGTAAGAAATAAAAACTGGCCCAACAAAATCGTCTCTGTCCTTCTGAAGAGCGAGTCCTCCCTCCCTCTCAGCCCTGAGACGGACCTATTTCAGGATCTACTGTCACATCTACTCATCAGCTGCGTTTCTTAGATGCTCCAGGAGAGATGCTAGCATCACCTGCTAGTGGCTACAAGAAAGGACATGTACTTAAGACTGGAAAAATTCCCTATGTAGGTAGCTATTGCTAGGAAGGCCCCCAAACCACCAAACAGCCACTGATACCATGAATTGCCTGGCCCCCGCACCGTGCGGATAGTGCCACGGTGACAAATGCTGCAGTGAGTGCTGATGAGCAGGTGGCTGCACCGGACCTCGGGTAGCTGGTGTCAGGCCAGGGCGGACCCCACTGCTCACCAAAACAGGGACTGTACTGCCGTCCAACCTCTCCCCCGCTGGGGACGAGGCAATGGTTGGGGCACTGCGACCACCTCGCACGGGGCAGCACCTCCCCGCAGCCCGGCAGGGAAGAGGGGGCCTGCGCRAGGCCGGTACCCCTGGAAGGCCACACAAGGCAGCAGTCTGCTTCCCAGCCTGCTCAGCAGGCACAGCCCGGCGCGACCGCCTGAGAGAGCACGCGGTGAGCAGCGCTGCGGGAACGCCTCCCGACGGCCCTGAACGCGCTCTGGGTCACGGCGTTCCACGTGCAAAAGCCACAGCAGTACTTACTGGACCAGTAATCGCTGGATTCTGCAGCCTGGGGTCTTCCCACTGTGTAATTTTATTATCTGTGAATAGCAAAAGAAATCACAGTATCACTTCTCTGTTGTCATACTGTGAATTTATGTTTCCCCCCACCCTTAAACTCTTTTCCCTACATTTCCACAATTTAGTACTTCAGGGTTAGAAAAGACTGCATTCACCCATATCCATCAAAACCCCATCACACTGTTTAGTTGGAAACACTCATTCAAAAATGCAAAACTACAATATAACCAGTATATTTACATTGCCTTGATATCAAAGTCTGTACATGTTCTAGTTGAACATGGTCTGGACTCAACTCATATTAGAAATACACAGATTTCATGCCTGAAAGGTAAAGGAACCCCCAAATTTAATCAAATGGCAAAATAAGCTTAATTGAAATTTTGCATCAAGATAGCCAAGACTTAAAAATTTTAAAAGACAGCTTCAATTTAAATTTGGAGGGAAGGGAATAAAAACTCTTAAAAAAAAATGTAGACACGGATTTAATGAAAAGGTTATAGGGAGGCAAAATCATACAGTCATGGTATAAAATCACTCAGTTTTGACCAAAGCAGATTTTGGCAATAATGAACAGAACTTCATTTTACCTACAGTTTTTAAGAGCACTGGTTGGGCTAGACAGTAAGGTTACTATGAAAGGTGCTATGGTAAAACCCTCACTGCCTCAAGACAACTGTTCTTCGTAAGATCTGAACACAAGAGAATCACAACAAAATGATGATGTTGCAACAATAAGACAATGCTCCAAAAACCAAACTGGGTGCCGCCTGCAAAGTTTAAATCATGTATTTCCTGCACTGCAATGGTAACTTGTTATTATTATAACATCCATTTGTTATATGCACKTCTTTGACTTATGTGTATTCAAATAATGGTCAAGATTTTAAGTTTGTAATTGCTAGTTTAGGAATAAACACACTAAGTTTCAAAAAAAAATTGTTTTTAAGCCTATTATATTAACAGCAAAAAACCAAACCCACTTATATTAACATAAAAGTATTTTCTATGTTTCTATAGTTGGAAAAGACMTGCAAGTTTTAAGTATCTCAATCTAAGAGAATAGCTAGAAATTTGGACTGGTTTTTGAAAGCTGACATTCATTAAATGTTGCTGAAAAAAATTCAGAGAGATCACAAGAAAAGCACATTTCCAGAAGCTCAGAGCTATCAGTTAATTTAGTATTAAAATACTATTTTATTGCCCTTTACACATTGTCTATTTAGTGCTTCTGCCACTTTAGACTAGGGAAGGAGGATCTTAGGCTGACAGCTCCAGACACCATGTCTCTTGGAGATCACAGTGAGTGGCAAGGCTTGACTGAATTTGGCCTGCTCAGTCAATCTTCCTTCTACAAAGTCACTGCTTTCCCACCAGTTCCTTTCTCAGAGACCCATTTGAAATTGAGAGCTGTAAGTTATGCTGGAAGCTTGCTATGAAAGCAAAGATAATGAGCAGAACTGGAGGTGACTGTGCGACCTTGCCAGTCCCTCCCACAGCACCCGCYGGGATACGTGCGGCCACCAAGATGACTCTGAGCTGATTTCCAGAGCGCTGCAGCGTCAGGTGCTGCGCACTGCACAAGCTAGGTACAGTGCCTGAATACCCGTAACATTAGAAAGGACAACGTCCAACCTCAGTCGTTCTACCTGGAATTGTTGCTTAAGATCTCTCATCTTACTCAAAGTGGATGCGGATAACAGGGTCATTCCCTTTGCAGTGTATTTCTGAAAATCTGTTGTCTCTCTGGAGTTAGGTTGAACAAATGCAATACTCGCAATCTTTCCTCACACATCTGACTTTGCAGCCTTGGAGGATTCCTGTTCCCTCCGGTCCCTTCCCATCCGGCCCACCATTTCGCTGGAGTCTGGGACCAATTCCAGCTAGAGCATTACAGCTGAGACATTAGCAGGGCCAAGCATCTTTTTTACTTCAAGTCGTGCCCGCAATTTGTCCAAATCGCACTGAGCTCTAATCCTGCCTTACTGAGCACTTCCTGCCTCTCCTACTGGGAAGATTTTGGCTGATTGAATGAATACATTCCTCCTATTTATCAATCAAATCACTAATGAATATATTGAGAAGTGGCGGATCCAGGCCAGATTTAGAGAGGAACCATCCCTCTATCAGCAAACCAGTGATAACTAGTCTGAATATGATTGGAAAACCTTTGCTTTCCTTGAAGACATCTTCCAATAGGTAGATGATATTTTCCTAAAATGCTCCTAGGAAATGCGTAAGTTTAACCATGTTACAGCAGCTGGAGAATATTAATTTATCCAGGGATGGTAAATGATGTTGATGCAGCTGGCTAAGGCCCAATCATGGAGAACTAAAGACTGCATTTTATAAGGATTGAGCACTGGAGRAACTAAAGCCAATAACAACTGTTCTTAATAAACTGGTTTAAAAGTATTGTATTTTCAGTCTGCAGCATGACAAGCAATACCTAAGTTATTCTAACAGTATTCTGCTTTATTAGTTTACACTATGTGTTTAATAGCTGTTGGTCATTCCTGTGCTGAATGAATTAGACTTTTCTACAGTTTCTCTCAGGAAACAGAAACATATTAATAAAATAGGACAATAGTACTGGGTAATTATGCATCATAATTAAGAAAGGGGGGGGGGATTGGGGGATCTGGGACTAGTAGTAGCTGAATCTGTTAACGCTTTTGACATTTGCATGCTAATAATGGAAGTAACCACACGTGCTGCATCTCTTTAGCAGAGAGTGACTGAAAYGATGGCCAGTTACCAGAGTAATGCACTCCTGAGGCTTTCCTATTCTGGGGAAGTAGAGCTGAGCACCCCTGTGGCTGTTCCCGGTGCGTGTTTTATGGTTAGTCACGAAATCAACAGGAGTGAGCGAACTCCTGTCACAAAGGTTTAATTATGGTCAAATAAATAAAAGAAGGAATAATACTGAAATCCTGTAGTGCACAAAGGTCACTGCACTTCCTTATCAGTATTGAGAAAAAGACACATGACTAAACACCGATTGCGGCCGCCAGTCGTTCACTGAAGGCAGAGCACCGCGTCACCCCAGGGGACCGGCAGCGTGCCCCCAGTAACGCCACCAGCGGCACCTCTGCTGCCGCAGTCCCCTCGGACATGGCACTGGGGGGCACCTCGCTGGCGGGAGGATACGTGCTGGAACAACCAGCATTAACCAAAATAAACAAACAAAACCCTCAAAACAAAACACCCCCCCACACACACACACTTTTGAGAAATCTGCTCTCTAAAAAGTTAAAAAACCCTTCAGATCAGAAAAGGGGCTTAAAGAGAGATTTCAGATGCAAATAAATTATTCCTATAGAAATTATGAGTCTTTGGGGGATTTTGACTAAGGTACACCTTTAACGTTGTTTACTTTTAGAGACTAAAACATATGCTTAAGGAGTTTTAGAAGATTGAGAAATTAAAACTTTTCAATGGTAGGGATGTTCAGGAATCATAGAGGTATATTAAATCATAAAGTTTTATCCTGTAACTCTTCAGTGATAGTAGGTTACAGAAATTTGCTAGATTTAATTTTCTATGCGTTGGTTGAGACAACTGCAGAATGTATAAAGAACATTAAAAATTCTGTACTAATGTTTGAAAAAAGTTAATCTTGTTCTTGATGAGTATATTATTTGTTTTTTTATTTAAAACTATGCAAATAATTTCAAAATTCSTATTACTTTAGAAGTAGTATTTTAATAATAATACACAACTGCAGATAAGCTTAGGAGTTAATTTTACTGATACTAAAGGAAAATYGTAATACTGTCAAATATGTATAATGGTTTAAGATATTCATTCTACAAGTTTTCTTTAGCAAATGTATCCTCTTCCAGTTGTTTTGTGAGCTACCTATTTCTGTGAAGATTATAGCAGCCGTAGATACATCTCATTATAAAGTCCAGCAGAATTCTTAAAAAAGCCATTCTGGGCTACTTTATTTTCAAACAACAACAAAATTCACACAGCAGTTCTGAGATGCTGTAGAAGACAAATCTACAATGAAACATCACTTACACTAGAACTTCACTAACAGAACTGAATAGATATTAATGGGCTGGGTGCAATATAACATGCTACAAATAGGAAATAAGATCAGAACTAGCACTGCCACAAGACCTTCTTAAGGAAGTGAGAGAGAAGAGTACTTCGCAGTGTTATTTCTCCACTGCCTACATGTASAGCTGTGGCTATATGATCTTTTCTCATCTTATTTTCTATTCCTAGTGTATATTTTAATTTATTAAGTGCAAATAAGCCATGGGATCATCAACAAGAACAACAAAGAATCCAAAATATCAACAAGAACAAAAGAAACCACAAAGAAGAAATGTTAATGCTTCACAAGTCAGAGAGGGACAAAGCTTGATGAGCCAGTTAAAAGCAAGCTTTCAGTGAATATACAGTACCGTACGAGGGCACTAAGTCTCTGGTATCAATGTCTCCACATATCAACACCTGGCTTCCTAAATGAAGAGTAAAATTACAAAGCTTTCACTTCAATATTTATTACCTCCCTTTGTCTATATGTTGTAGTACCTGAGTGCTTACTTACTATGATCTATATAAAACGTTCTTCCATCCAAATGTATTCTTTCCTCCCAACCAGGCTAGAATTGGGGAATAAAAAAGAGAGAAAGAAAATAAGTGAAATGCTACTGCTTTCACATGGCATGAAGCAATACATTGCTCTCAGCTTCTTTAAAGTGTTTGAAAGATGTTTGAGAGATAGAAAACACAAAATGATCACAAACACATTATTGTCAAGGCCAACAACATAGCAAGACTCAAAGAAGAACTGGTAACTATATCCAGTACAGTTAAATTGTTTTTAAAATATTGGAATCRGAAACTTCTTGCATCAAGATTTGCAATCATTTCCTACTGTGAGGAAGCCATTGTAAAGAACAGACTGCCCATCATCTGTCTGCTGGTAGAGTCTCTGCTTCTACCTCTGAAACCTCCTGCGGGTCATTTGCTSTCAATACGTAAGTCAGGATCCTATTAAAGCAGGACAAGAATTTCTAACCTATTCCTCAAGTCTTCCCTTTTTAGTTATTCCCTTTTCCTCCCTTCCAAACAATTATAGTATAGAAAGAAAAATAAATGTACATGCACCACTGTCCAACCTAGCACTCAGTCTAGCTTCTGCCTTCTATACAATACAAAAGATAAATGATTTCATTTATTTTTTAAACAGCTCTTGTTAAATTCTGTAGTCATTCTTACCTCACTCAAAAATGGCTTGTTTCAACTGAGTAATTATGTACTTCCAGTAATATATACCAGGCTTTCCTGATTTAATGGCATGTTTTATCTCTTGCAATTAACAGAATCAACTGTAAACTGGACGTTCAGTTACTGCRGCACAGCGTCCTCTAGCTAAGCAGTGTCTCCCTGGAGATTAATGCATGTGCTCAATGTATCTGAAAAATTATAAGAGAACAGCTATTCCCACAGCTGTTTTCTTAAAAAAACCTGCTTCYCTGCTGTGTTGTAATTAGTAAATGCATCCTAATAAATATGTTCATCTAAGCAGAGTTGTCGATCTAATTAACGTTTCAAGACACTGGGCCTGARAAGTTGCCTAAGTGGATTTAAAAATAAAACCTTCTGCTAATCAAGATAAGGGCAGAGCGATTTTAGGATGGTTCGAGGAGGATGTCTGATCGTTCGTGTCACCCCTAACCAAAGCTCGCGTTGGCACCAYGCCTGCCCAAAGGTAGCGCCCGCCTTGCTCTGCTGGCAGGCGGGTTCGTCCCGGTAAACCGTAACCCGGCTCGGTGATGATGAGCAGGCTTAATGCCTCAAATTATTCAGGCCGTTTAAAATGAAGCGAGTTTAATGTGCCATGTCCACAGGACGGGACAGCAGCCTCTCCTACGGCACAGCTGCTTGCGGCCCGCGCCGGCTCACCCCTGCTCAGGTTTCCACTGCGGCGAGCACGCTTCCAACGGGCAATTTTTCCAAGTGCCCTGAGCATGTATGAGGCCGTTAACATTAWGCTGTAACAACCAGCACTGTAGAAATAAGAGTGCCATCTTTCATAGATTATCTTCCATCTTTAAGGATACAGCTTTTTAAAAGCAAAGCAAAGCAAAGCTTTTTATTTGATATTTACATAAATCAATATTACACACTGGCTACAAGCATGACAAGACTTTTGAGATTAATATGATGATTTTCTCTATAGAATATGACAGGATCATTCAAAATCAAAATTTATTTAGACTTTTGAATGTCAATATACACTGGTACATTTACAAAGCTCACTTTGAGCAAACATTTTTTTCTAAAGCAACAGTTAATTATCTAAAATCACATAACCAGTGATAAACTAAGGATAATTTTTTTCCAAGCTCATTGTTTCATATAAGCAAAGAAATGTTCAATCACTTTATGATCTGGCTTCAGAAAGCCTGAATGATTCACAGATCACAGTAAAGCTTTTTGGTGTTACATATAAACAAAACTTTCAAATCTACATTGAAGTGATGAYAGTAATGCACATGCCCACGTACAATAAATGAACAGCAGCAGCAACAGATCTATTCTCTTGAGAGAGCAGGTGTGTATTAAAATATATATGCATTGCCACTTACAGGAAGAGGGCCCAAATCATTAGGATTCAAAGAAGCTTTTGATCTCAGATGCACTGGGAATTTCAGCCGTGGATCCTCCTGTAACATAAATCCATCAGATTAAGTCAGAACTATACACTTAAGTCTGCTGCAGTATTAGCTGGAAAAGAAATCTGCCTACATTAAGACTATTCTTCAAGGGTTTTTTTTGAGAATAAAATACAAAACCAAAACACATAAAAGCTACAGAGCATTTAGTATCTGGATGTGTCAAATACTTCATTAAGATTTATAAATTGCAACAATTTTTTAAATGTTACAGGTAGCTAGGGTACTTCACTGCCTTATTTCCAGAGCTGTGCTTAAAGAGAAAACAGCAMCAGTCTTACGAATTCACATGCTCCCCGTAAGTGGCACTTAGAAACATGTGYGTACTTTTGGCTCTTAAGCCAACCAATGAGAAAAAAGCTAGAAAAGGATCAAAATGAGCTTCTTAAATTTTTATTAATGAAGAGATATTAAATTAATGCCCAAGATGAAAAGTGGTAAGTAAAATAGGCCACAGGAAAAAAAAACTAGATAAAAARTGCTTGAGATTTCTTCATACATACAAATTTTCCACATTCATCTGGTAACAACAGTAAAAGTCACCATCAGAGGTGTTTAATATAATAGTGGATACTGAGAATCAGAATGGTACCTAACAAATTAAAGTGTTGCTCATATTTAAATAATRATGTAAAACACTGGAGTACTTGATTTCTAAGCTAGCTGAAGTAACTAAAACATTAGCTTGTTTTGGTTAGGCACAAAGGCTTCCACTGTTAACAAAATAATTAAAACCAGGTGGATTAAGCTTGCCTGTCGCTCTCTGGAGTTTGCGCTTAACGGTTGATGAACTTAAGTACAAACAAGATGTGCACTGATTTATATTACACCCAAGTCAACCCATTGCTTTTCATTGACAGGACTACTTATAGACTAAAACCTTAATACGGTAATCTATTTTAGATAATAATGCCAGGTAATAGATCATTTAATATCTGAAGGAAGCTTTATCAAGAAAAAACAAAATAAACCTTCTACATTGCTAAAATAAAAGAATCATTGTCTCAATTTGATGTAAATACATAATCATCTTCAGCACTACATTGATTTTTCTGAAGAGTACATAAGCAAAAAGTAGTTAAATTTTTGAATTTTGCTTAAGTAAATTAAATTAAGCCTCGGGCTGGTATTCCAAACTCACGTCACTATTTCTTATCCTTCAGCAGGTAATGCACTTAACCTATAGTTGCAATTATTGCAAAAGGTATACATCTAACCAGAGGACCAGACATTCTACTAGAAAATAYCTTTTTTAAGTTCATACAGAAGCAAGAAAAGACTGGTTTCCCTTTTTGGGTCTCCTTTTACATTTTTTCCTAGTTTAATTTTTTTCTATTTGTTTATCGAAATATTATTATTACTGAAAAATAAAACCTCATGACAGAACACAAATAAAAATAGATCCTGATAACTGAAGATGAACATGTATTGTGTTAATAAAAAAGCAGTACCAGTCACAGAGAAATACAATAGAATTACAGTCTCAAACTAAATAAGAGCTCTCCAGCATATTGTCTGTCTCTGAAACCCARATTTGGGGAATTTCAAAGATAATACTCGTATGTAACAGTTTATCAAGTATAAAAACGTCAGAAACAAAACGCAGAACACTACTGCACGGTATAGGATGCATAACTTCACCAAACTGTATTTTTTCAGCGYATAAATACAAGTAAGTTCCCGTGCTGCGAGCCAAGCACCAGCCCTGGARGGCCGCTGCGGCCTCGCGGCGGCGCAGAGCTCCCGGTCCGGCTCCTGCGCCACGTTCGGACGTGCCAGGCCGACAAACCCCTCGCACCGAGCCCGCAAGAGGCGGCAGCGGAGCGGAAGCCAGGCGGGACGGCACTCACCCACGTGGTCGTCTTAGTGTTGTGATCGATGAAGAAGGGCCGGCCGTTGGGCGCGATCCGCATCTCCCAGCCCGGCGGCAGGAAGCTCTGCGCGACTTTGTGCTGGGGCTTCGGGGAGTTGTACGGCGAGGGCTGCGGGGACTGCGGGTTGGAAAGGGTGTCCTTCACCGCCCTGCGCACGGGCGAGTCCTTCAGGCCCTGCGGAACACGAGGACATTCGCCAAACGCCGCTCGGCACTGTAAACCGAACGCGGCTCCGCGTCACGGCGAAGGGTTTTGCRCCCCTTGTAACGTACCGAGCCTTTTGCTGGGAAGGACACGGTGTTTGACCCCTTCCCTCCGCATCGATATCTACTGTATTTAAATCTGAGCACACATTTTACTGCAGCTGCCTCATACATGCTCATATTTAATTTTATGCAGAAAAAGACTAGAAGCATGGCTTCACATTTTATGGTACCATATGGCTCAAACACTTTAACAGGAAGGTATCGCCTTAAACRTGATACTCACTTTTCAATGCATTTCTCAACTGCAACTTCAGACAAAATGTTTAGATTTGACCTTAAAAAAWGTTCCTAAAATAAATGGAGATTTAAACTCCTTCTATCAGTTTGCAATTAGAAATCTYGGGAGGGYTTATTTATTTATTTATTTATTTGTTTTAATAAATGCTCACAGCCTTGAAACTACTTCATTGATCAACGCCTACTTGCAGCAGCRGCAGTTCAGTGATCCGGCTCATTCAGAAATGCCAGGAGACTGCRTGTTTAGACATCTGAACAGCTTTAMAAATTTGATCCAGATTTACTCATCTAAGGAAACACTGCCCATCACCACCAAACAGAAAAGGAGATTTAAATATTCAGTTTTAGCATTGTTTGCTTTTGAACATCTTATTTTCCAAAAATAAGCTTTCTTTGTTTGTTTTCTACTTGCTTTGCTAATTATTAAGATCCACTAAATGTATGCATGCTTATTTAGGCAATTCTCTAATTTAACAACATTTATTCACTATACTGCTTTTTCCTCATCCTATTATATTAGAAATTGAAGAATAAACAAACATATTTACAAATTTATAATAGTCTTATTTGTGACTTGTTTCCCACTGCATTTGGATGGAAAATGCAGCTAAATTACAGTGTACAGAAGTAGTATTTAAATTTGTGCTCATTAAACAAAAGCTTTCCATATGTGTTGCACACAAAAAGGTTTTGTGTGCATTTACATTTTACAATAAAAGAATACACTAAACAAAAACAAAGAAAGTCCCTCTTAAAAGGCTGAACTTTTCTTTTTATGGTGATTGTATGTTTGAAGATTTTAATACTCGTAAGTCTACACCTTAATTATTATTATTTTTTTTTTTAAATTCAGAGGTGGTTAGAAGAGAACAAGCTTTGTCCTTTCCAGCCCCCTTGTGCTTTCTGAACATCGAACAAAGCATCCAACCACTGAACGGATTAGCTGCATACACTGAGGTGGAAAGAACAGCTCCCCTTGCAGTTGTGAWAAAGGCTATTTTCATTAGAAGCTGGCTGATCACTTGCAGAAACTAAAGCGTAGGGTGCTCAGCCTGTGACTTCCACCAGCTCAAATGTTTAAGATTTCAGTAGAGAGAGGAATGGTTTGAATGTTTTGTTTAAGAGAGTCAGAATTTTAAAATTTCATTTATTAAATTACTGTAAATTTATTCTTTAAAATTAAAAATGGTAATGGGAATTAAGCAGTTCATTGTTAAATATAATAACTACAATCATCCCATTCAAAGTAYGAGCAAAAGATCCAACAATCCTACCTTTGGTTAATGATCTGTTTGATGACTGGGTCAGTATTTTTCAATATAAGGAAGAAAGAATGACAATGCATAAAATAAAACGAACTAAGYGTTACACTCTTTACATGACTGTTGGAGAGCTTTTGCAGGGGCAAAAGAGAGAGGAGCAGGAAAGAGAGGGCGAAGAGAAGAACGAAGATGGCACCAGAGTCTTAGTTTGAACAAGTTTTTAGGAACTCACTCTCCTCCACACCATGTTTAATCRTTTTAAAAGGTTTAATCATACTCTCAGAAATCAATCACACAGTCTCTGACTGCGTAAGAAGCCACTGTTCTTTGGGTACGTTGAAGAGAACAGCATTCAATGCTATTCTGAATTAGCTTTACAGATACTTAAAGAAGTCCTTTTGAAAGACAAGAAATATAAAGCACAAAATCAGCATTTCATTCCATGCTTTTCCAAAATCAATTGCATGTTTGATTTTCAAAGAAACTAACATCAAAATGAATGTTTCAACTTAAAAAATATTTCTGATTTTGTAAATTTGAGGACTTGAAAGGAGTCCCAATAATGTATGTATTTCAAAGATAATAGTGAAGTAAGTGTTAGCCAACTAAATCAAATTGTCATATATAAGAAAAACTTTCACAGAATCACAGAGTGGTTGAGGTTGGCAGGGACCTCTGGAGATCATCTAGTCCAACCCCCCTGCTCAGCCAAGGTCACCTAGMGCATGTTAGACAGGGTTGCATCCAGGCGGGCTGTGGGTATCTCCAGACGAGGAGACTCCACAACCTCTCTGGGCAGCCTGTGCCAGTGCTCTGTCACTCTTGTAGRAAAAAAGYTTTTCCTCATGTTCAGACAGAACTTCCTGTGGTTCAGTTTGTGCCCGTTGCCTCTTGTCCTGTCGCTGGGCACCACTGGAAAGAGTCCAGCCCCATCCTCTTGGCACCACTTTCTCACATCATTCAGTGATGATGGAAATTACTATTGTACAACATAAAGACACACACGGAAAACTACTAAAGAAACCTGCCACGTTAAGGCAAAATTAGGAGGTCAGGAAAAGTGGCCGTGCTGCTCAACTACAAGGTTATAAAGAGAATAAAGAATGAGAAGCCAAACACGGGTGATCCTTGCTGATGACGATGTTTCTCACCTCGAGTGGAGCAGASAGAGTTACTGTGGGCGAGCTCAGGCTACGAGGCCGTCTTATCTGCGGTTCACTCAAATGGTTGTTGCTGTTGGTTGCTGACCCACCCGTGCCATCTTCTGCAAGCTGTTTCAGAAGTAAAACCAAGTTAGCTAGTTGTCAGGGTCACAGTCCATGCAGACTTAGGACATTTTAAAAATGACATCATTACTTCATTTATTTATCATGATTATTTTAAGGAAACATTAAACATCATTTGAAACATCAACTTTATTTTATTATTTTATTTCCAATGGAGGGGCATATAGATGATTTTTTTAATGGATCAAGAGAGCTTTCAACTTAAATCCTAAAAATGTATTTGTCTCTATTTATTTCTGCTATGTACTGCTCCATAAATTCCCTCCATTGCAGCAATAAACTTACCCTGTATCTTCATACAGTTAAGATAATTAACAAAAAAAATCTTGTCATGACAATGCTTAGAATTTTTTCCCTGAAGAACTGCTTCAACTGGAACTATACGTGCAAAGTGTTTGCTGTCTAAGTTAAACAACTTAACAGTTCTTCACACCTGCATGATGGGTCGCGTCCAAGTTGTGGTTCGATTGTTATGGTTGACGTAGTAGGTACGTCCCTTAGCGTCTTTTCTTTCTTCCCAGCCTGAAGGTAAGCCCGGTGTAGTGTGTACATAGGCCACTGAAGGCTGTTCAAGTAAGAAATTACCATAATGTTATTTTTTAATGGCTTAGAAAAAAAAGTTCCTTCTTAAATAAAACAACTTAGTTTATACCATTCTTAGGTAAAACAAATATATTGAAACATATAGCTTCAGATTTCCATTTAATATAAGCTCTTTTTTATTCACCTTTGAGTCAAATCTTCCTTTCTGGCAACAGATATTTCAATTCACATTTGTGCACCTCCAGGTATTTTTTTTCAGAAAATAGCTAAGCTCATACGCRCTCGAAGTCCTTAGTTTGTGGATTACAGATCATGACAAAAACTGATCTTACGTTGTAGTGCTCTTCCCTTAAGAAAGCTGGGTGTTTCCTCCTTGGTGTCAGTGTGGKTAAGAATTGCCGAGACCACGCGGTCTAGGCAAGATCTCGCCTCGAGCCACAAACTCTGGTGGGGGCTGGAAAGCCGAGTTCAACCACTTTGTGACAGCTACAATCGATAYGCTCAAGGTCAGATGTCCCGAAGACACAAGAGACACACTAAACTTGAGTCCAGAGTTTAAAGTCAAAATATGCTGTAGTTGTCCTTATTAAAAACTTGCAGAACAAATATATTGTCCTAACAAAACTATGCAGGAAACGGGGGGAAACGGACTAACTGTCATTACCAAAGTTATGCCAGAATTTAACRCTATAATTACGTTACAAGAGATGATCTTGCATGCTTCCCGTAGGGAAAATTTTCAATGCTTAAACCAACTGGTATTGTTTATTTCTGGGACATATAAATGAAAAGAGAAATAGTGGAAAATAAACAGCACAGCYTCTTGAAGAAAAATAGCCTAGAGAGAATTTTTAAACCTGAGTTTACAGGGTAATTCAGGATACGTCTTTCCTCTTGCTCTTATCTGTCATGGTTATCGCCAATACATGATACTTGAAAACAAATACAGTGTGCTGGAGAGCTTGATACATCATTTATTTCCATTTCATGCCTGTGTACTTTTAATATTTATTTTAAACATGAAGTAGTCCCCATCAAATTATATGTGGGAGTACTATTTAAGAAATATCTGCCAAAAGTGGTGAACTAAAAACTGTAATTAAGTGGAATTATCAAGATGTACTTATTCAGACAGTTYGATGCACTAGAAACCACTAAGTTTTGTTGCCACAAAACATAAAAAAGGAAAGTAATAAATGCTTAAAAGGACTGAAATTTGAAGTCATATGAGAAAGATCACAAGTAGATTTTTAGCTGTATCATATTTATATTCATTGAAGGAAAACATTACTTTGCTAGATTAGAAAWAAACATTTAGCAACTGCATTACAGCTGACAGTTAAGAAGAGCCCGTAGGCACTTACAGCACTCTCTAGATAGGATGAACAGGGAGGATGCCAAGCTGATCTCTGCAACAGATGGCTAAGTACGGTTCCAGTTCACGGCTCAGTATCAGCAATCTATTCACTAATGCTTTAAAAGGTTTTTTTCCTTCACTGTGCTTAGATTCCAGAGTGTTAGTCTGCGTCTTAGTAAGAACGTATTTTCTTCCGGTACCGTACGCACCGTGCTCASTTTCAGTCCCCGCGCAGTCGCAGGGCCCCGGGAGGCTTTAAGCCCCAGCTGAGGCTCCCCGCAGCGCCCCGACGCCCCGGTCTGCCGGCCGTTCGGCCCCACGGAGCCCCAGCCCCGGGCGCCGCACTCCTCCCGGTCCCCTAGCTGCTGCGACTGGTCGCGTGCAGTCGTTCTGCTGAAAAACAGTTCGTGTGCACGACAGCAGTGGAAAACTGCTATCCCAGAGATCAAAGATGGGAACACATCGCCCAGCAGGATTTGGTGTCTCTCTCTGGGCCGCTGAAGGCTCCTGCTGAAATTCRGTATATATTCTTTTTCTACACTGTGCATTCTTTGCTCCAACAAATGAATATACTGTAATCTTTGTTCA
>NW_028185717.1:1889515-1914326 GCF_003343005.1 Rhea americana | reverse complement strand
AGCTGGAAAACTGCCTAGATAATCAAGAAAGGAAATCGGAAAAGACAACGAACAGGTCAGAAAGTTGACTTTGGGAAAGAGAACAGAGGAAGACAGCTGAAGAAAGCAAGCAACATCCACTGAAACAAATCCTGAGACCTCATTCCCTTCCTGAACAGTCAATCGCTGGGAAGAGTCGGCTCCTCTCCTGCTTGCCGCAYGGAGCACGCAGGCAGCCCGACTCCTCCAGCACTGCGCTGATGGTTTCCAAGCTACGGCCAGGAAAGCCACAGCAAGTGCCCTGAACATGGTCCACAGACCACGTTTGGGTTACAGTCAGATAATTAATGTATCTGACAGCCTGGGCAGACAGGGATTCCCAACGTACAACCGCTACACAGTCCTAGGCGCCCGCGGCATTCAGTGGCTATTAGCGTCGTCTACAGCACGGAGTAAAGAAAAGCCTTGGGCAACTTAGGGATCTGCAATTAAAAGAAGCAAGCATCTGGTTGCGATAATACAGGTTCTCTTCACGGTATGATGGTGTAATGGTCAGCTTAGACTAAGTGGGTGCYGTGAGGATGCAGAAACACAAGCAAAATGCACTACCACCCCAGCAAAGTAAATTCGGTTACCGGTCGCCTTTCTCCTTCGCACTCACGGAGGGCCAGCGCACCCGCAGCGAGCGCCCGGGGAACCCGCRGGCCGAAGGCTGCCGCAGCCCCCGCTGTCCGCGTACCAGGCACCAGTGCAAAGGGCCCGGGAACGTGGGAGAACTACCTGCTCCTGACACCCGAACACCGAGCCTCTTTAACARCCGCCCCAACGAACGGCAGGAAAAACCGTAACCATCACGGAGCAGGACAAAGCAAAATCTAACGGGACTGGAGGAGACGTGACGGGAGCGGGGACGCCGGGACGCCGGGACGCGGTAGCGGATGTCTCCTCCGCCCAGCTGTACGGCGGGCCGTCCAGGTCACCCGTCTGCGGGCGCCGAACGGCCGAGGCGCAGGGCACGGGGCCCCGCGGGGACGCCTCTGCRCGCCTACGCGCCAGCGCCCCGCGGGCCCCGGCCCTCGCGGGAGCTCCCTCCGGGTCCACGCGCACGTGCAGCGRAGGGCGTCCTGCTAGGACCGGCAATCCTGAGCTCAGCCGCTACCGGAAAACACCAGTTTTTCCTAGAAGCGTAAAACAGAACCACCTGCCAGCAGAAGACCTGCTTTACATTRCCGCTCAACAGAGCACACGCTTTAGGTAACGACCGATACATCAAGCGGGTTTTGCAGGGAYGCTAAAATACTTCCTATCTGCAAGAACAGAATTAAGGTATGTTCCTCTGACTCTGAAATTCAAAAAATAGTAAATATATACAGTACTACAGAATGATGCATCAACAGCCACATTAAGATCTGACGTTACCACACACAAATATGAAACATGCCAAGTTTAAATTGGATTTGTTTCCCTGAAAGAAATTATCTAGGACTGCAAATATTCATAAAAGCTAATTAATACAGTTATGGGAAAAATGATTTATTTGAAATAACTTTCTTCAGATTGACTTTTCATCAGGCTAAAAAAGTATGGATGTTTTTGATGGAGTCCAATATAAATTAAAACTGCTTTCTTCGTATTACACTTTCTGTAAAGAATTCTGATTGATGTTCAGAGTAAGAATTCAGCCTTGGACTTTTGAACAACTACTGGAAAATGAAAACTGGCAGTTAATAGGACCATTAAGACCAATGTGATACATTACTGTATTCCCACAATTCTCAAATTAAAATCTACTTGAAGAATTAAAATGGATTAATCTAACGGAAAGCAGGAGAACACAGAAGTTAAAAACATAGCTACATGTGTATTGATTTAAAGCGTCTCCCTGATTCATTCAATATTGGATTTTAAAGAATTAGGCATTCTAGAAGTTAATGCCATTAGGCATTTTTAGAAGTTTGTGGTATTCCGTTAGTGCATACTTTGTTAAAATTGAGTGGCATATCTGCATCACTAAAATGGGTTAGTATTAGAGTGAAATTGCAGTATTTATTACCTGAAAAAATTCAAAACATAAAAAGCTATGTAAATATAACTATTGATTCAGTGCTTGTATCTCATTCAACATATTGCTGCTTTGTGAAAAAATGTCCATTGCTCTACAAGATCTAAAGCCAACCCGCATTTTATTTACAGATAGTGGTTGATAAAGAATGTTATTACCATTGGGTCCTCACCACCTGTGACAGTTGAAGAACGAGCTCTCCTAGATGGACCACTCTGCTGTTAAATGATAATTAATGTTACAGATAAGTATATTTAGTGATGAAGGTCACAGATTACTCTCATATCTTTAGGAATAAAGAATTATAGACACTCTCAAGCTTATTAATGGAGAGCAGTTAGGCTGAAATAATATTAATGCAAAAATAATAGCAAAAAAATGAAGAAATCAATCACTGATGACCCAGTCAGAATTTCACACACAAAACACTGTCTGAACTAATTTCAAGAGTTCTAGTATCCAATTCTATATGTTCGCTATTGCTAATGATAATATTAAGAACATACACTCAATGTGTAACACAATTAAGTGTTTTTTTGAGGCACGAAGAAATTTTGCATGTTCCCGACGATAAACAAATATCGATAAATTCTGGTCATCAATGAGTACAAAGAGAAAGTCAGAAAAAAGAGAATTTCAAATAGTATTTCAAAATTTTCAGTAGGGATTAACAAAGTCAAGAATAGCACTTTATATAGAAAGAAAGCATGAGTTCAGTTGCTAGAATGTATAGTATAATTAGTTCAGTAAAGATTAAAAATTGGTCAGATCAGGTAACATCCTAATTTTAGAGAAATGCTTTCAATTCTGCTGTTTTGAACATCTGCTAATGAAATTAAGTTTCTACAAGAATAAACTGAAAAACACATTAAAAKCAAGCTCAATCTGATTACATCAGTTAAAGAAACCCAGAGTCCACAAGCCAATTTTAAATAAAGAAGGAGAAGACCCCTGGAACAGGCTGCAATCAAAGCCAACTTCTACTAGAGAGAAAAAAGTTTAGGAGTAATTGTGCTGGAAACCACAGTATTTCTTACCCAGAAAAGAAAGCAGAGATGAAGAATACTTCAGAAGCACTACTTTAAACAAYAGCTATTACCTGTATCTGCAAAGCAGCAAATCTAGATACACTAAACAACTTCTAAAGTGCATAAAAAATCAACACAATCAAAGAGAAAAGCAGTATGGTTGTTGTAAATGCCTGCCCAGTAACAGCAGAAAGCAAACGGAGGAGAGACATCAGCTTTAGTAATGAACTTACTAGTATGTACTACTTACTCAATATTTCCACAGCAAATTTGCATAATCTTTTTCATTTGTGGTTTCATATGCAATATATAGGCTCATATATTCAAAAAAAATCAATTTAGCGAACACAAGAATCTACGTGATAGGAAAGCCCTGCGGCTGCTACACTCCGAGCGTGAGCGGGGTTGCTGCACTCTCCTGCAACCGCTGCAGTACCCTAACCCAAACCACCACTGGGCTGCTGCTCTGAACCCCCCTCGGAAGGCTTCTCGCTCCACTGATTTGTAYCAGCAGTCGGGTAAACACATTTTTGGTGTTAAATAACTAAAGTTAAACAGTGTGACTTTGATCACAGTCTAAAATTTTTTTCTTACAGATTTCACCATTTTATTTGCCAATCATAATGATATTAATTTGGTACACSTAACTATCTGGAATAGTCAGATGTCCATACTAGTAACCGATCTAGATCTGAATTCGTAGCAAAAGGGAAATACGTCATTCAGAACCAGAAAATATTCAAACAAAAACAAGAAATAAAAAGTAGCTTTGGTTTACCAAGGATAACTGAGACTGTTCAGCAACTGTATCCGTTACACTGCAAGATCTCAGTCTTGAAGAAGGATCTCTTTGCTGAAAAAAAGAAAGATGTCTTTAAGTTACACTGACACAAAACATGTACGGACTTTCTTCAGTAATTTTACTTTTCTCCCATTTAATCCAAATCCTTTAAAAATTTGTATYTTTTCTTGCCTTTTTTTAGTCTTAATATTCTGCAGAAACTGGCAAGCAACTGAAAAAGTAAATTCCCAGCRTTCCACCTTGGACTGTTTCTGTGTGGCCACGTTTCAGATTAACTGAGAGAAGGAGACTACTTGCAAACACATCATTTACCCACCTTCAGTAGCCAATTTACAATATTTTATTGACCTAATCTAAGGGAAGAAGATAAGCCATTCTAGGTGAAGGCGGCTGGACAGTGGAACAAGCTGCCTGGAGAGGTTTTGGTGTCTCCATTCCTGGAGATATTCAAACCCACCTGGACATGGTCCTGGGCAACCTGCTCTGGTTGATCCTGCTGAAACAGGGGTTGGATCAGAWTATCTCCAGAGATCCCTTCTAATGCCAACAATTCTGTGACTCTATGATTGTGTAATTCTGAAATATCCCCATATGTTGTACCAGTTTCACAAGATATCTGGAAGGCATTAARCATGGCCTGAACAATCATTTTTTGTTACCCTCAGGAGAAATCCCATAAAATGGAGAGGAAAAAAAAACACCCAGCATTTAAAAAGCCTTTTCCTTGAAACTGCCTTCTCTCTTGCTTGCATCAACAACTCAGCCTCTCAAGAACAGCCTTCTCACTAGCTGCATTTGCCGTATTTCACATACCAAACCCTCRTTTCAGATAAGCAGGCACCTTCAGAAGGCCCCATAATTAAATAAGATCTCAGATAACCTCAGAACTACCAGGCAGTCACTACAGAATATCGGAGACTACAGGAACTTCTGTGGGAAGGTGACCTTGGGTAAACTGTAAACTTCCTCTGACGCTATTTACACTGCTGCTAAATCAGTTATTGATGAAGAAATTGAAATGGGAGTTGATTTTTTTTTTGTTTTCTCTTGGATAGGAATTGTGAGGGTGACGGAAGRTTTATTTGGGACTATGGTGTTACATTAGAGATAACATGTGAATTACATGCACTGAAGTATGATAAATTTAGCTGACATATACTTGATTTCTGCATACTCTACTCCATTGCTTTTTGTGTGGTTTGACTCAGGTTGCAAGTTCCAGGTATAGCAACAGGCCCCGGTTAATTCTTAAACATACTATTTTGCATAACTGATATGTAACTTTTAATCAACGAGTAATTGGTATTACTTGTTCCTAGATATTAACGGTATGAATWAGAATGCTCTAATAAATAAGCAAATGACTCAGCCCATTTATAACAACTCACACAGGCGCTCATACACACCACTGAAAGAGAAGCAACATCATGAAGAAGGCAATTTAAGAGGTATACAAGAACCACCAGCTCTTATTCAAAAGTATCATCAGTCTTAAAAGCATATACTACTGAAAGATCAGATGGCTGAAGATTACATATTGCTTCTGTATTATGCTAAAGATTAATATGACACGATTTGTCTGACAAATGCAGTGCGCAGCAGTCTAAAGTGTATTCTGGCATTACATAGATATATGAGAGTAATAAAATAATATTTTCATGCACATACAATCACCTCTCAACTATCTGTTGGCAATTTAGCTATGTCATAAATTAACTACACATGGATGACATTGAAGCTGTCTCTGCGCAAAACCATCAAAGGTCAGTCTGGATATATTAACTCAGGCACACTGTCGGGGAAATGCAACTCTAAGTGTTTCTAGTTTCARCTCAGAACATCTGAGCCAGCTTCATACAAAACCGGTCTAGCATTGGCTGGGTTTGGGAAAAACTCTGGATCCAAGCTTCATCCATGCAAATTCATGGCRCTAATCTATCAAGCCTTTTGGAGCTTGGATCAAGGGGAAATGTCAAGTGGACACACCTGAGCACATGGAATCAGCCTGTGTTCAGCTACTACTGCCAAACCTTTCCTACCTACATGGCTCAATCCAAATGAAGTTCTTGGACTGTGCTGGCCAGCCTCTGAATTAGAAAGATTCATCAGCCCAAAGCAAGCACTGTTCATTCACATGGAACCAGCTCAGATTTAAGTGCTGGATCAAGCTAATGAGTCTTCATAGCAACCAGGTTCAGGGAAGCACAGTTCAAAGATGGGAGTCATCTGGCAGATGAGCTGGGGCTAAACACTGCTGACACGCTCAGTCTTTTGGGTGTATGGGTATGGCGCTTCATAGTAATTTCATTATGTGTTTTTTTCTCTTTATTTGCAGTATCCCAAACCTTTACTACTCTGGATAATGTATAGTAACAGGGATTTTAAATGCTTTGGTATTGACTTCGGCAGTTTCTTACTTTGCAAGTTTGGTCTGATTGTAATCTTTATTGCACTGATATGTTATCACTTAATGGTTCATAAAACAGCTAGTTTGTATAGGAATACAACTATTGAATTATTTTAATTAAGACAATTTTGTAGATATACCATTTATCTTTTATTCTCAATGTAAAACAATGTAGGTCCTGATCTTGCCATTGATCCTATTTGATTAGCCTCTTGCCCTCCAAGTGAAGGCCTACAGAAATCTGTAGTTATCTACAAAAGCACAAATGCCTCTTACGCAGATGGTTAGCCATCAGCACTATAATTTGCTGAACTAGCCTCTAGATGACATTCAAATCATTTAAAGACATTGTATCACATAGCATAGGTTCTTTTTGGAAAAAGATCAGCATTAGCACTTTTTCCTCTTTCCTTTGCAAAAGTCATAGGTTGACACTCTCTAGCATTGCATGATATATCTTGTTTCGCTATAGGTATAACCGGAGCAGAGCTCTGAAGTTAAATTCATACAGAAGAAAATGTTAAACCAGAACTGAGGAAGTCTAATTATTCTTTAAGGCAGTTTGTTTTATGTTAAAATTCAGATGCATTTTTGAAGACACGTTTARCTAGTGTGCTTAGGTTTTCCTAAGGCCACTGTCCATATGAATGATTCAGATTGTATCAAACTAACAAAAAGATTATAGTAACAGAGGATTACGCAGAAAGCAGAGCATGTCACGTACAATCAAAGAACTGAGTTGTTCCCCATTGGAATCAGGAGTGACCTGAAGTCTTCTGTTCARCTCCTCAGACAGCTCTTGAGGACTGGTTCGGGACACTGGGGATGCAGGAGGTGGCGGCAGGGACAAGCTTAAGGAATCTCCACTTGCACTCGCCTCCTCTGAAATGGTTTCCCAAGGCTGGCAAAAGAGAAAAAAGCTTTTTTGCATTTAAGAAGACTGAATCTCTCTTCTCAGTATGCCTCCAGATGACTACCTCACTGCATCAAATATTGGTGTTTGACTTATTTCTGTTATAAAAAGCATCAGATGGGCTTGCTATCAAGTGAAATAATGAAACAGACATGCACCTTCAATGCTGCTTTCAGGTCTGCTAATGTGATTAGTATTAAATGAAATAAAACAATTCCTAAAACACAAAAACAAGCACTCTACTCAGCAGGAAGCAGTCATAGGGAAAAAAGGGTTTTCATGCTGTCTTCAAAATGGTCTTCATAGTGGAGACATTAAACAATGCTTTACAATTCAACACACAAAATGATGCAGATGAAATGTTAAGTAAAAAAGAGCTGTCATTAGATATGTTCTATTCAAAATTGTGTTCAAAATGTGACAAATTCTGCACTACATCACTAAAAACTAAAAAACCAAGTTATTTGATTTCAGAATAAAATGTATAATGGAAAGTATTCATAAATATTTACAAACGAATTATTAATAGCCGATGAGTGCAATAAGTCTCAGCAATCCATTCTTTGCTCTGAATAACATTTAGTAGACCAAAGGTAACTTTCACAAAGAATTTTGTCTGTGCTTAGTAAAATAAAATATTCCTTAAATAAGAATGCAATTGGAGTTTTGAACAAAAAGCTCACTTAAGCCAACAAATATCCACTAAACTTCACTTGTTTCGTCTAATTGTAAATTATATAAACATACTGAGAAGTAATATCTCAGAATTCTTTAAAAAAGAAAAAAAATCCCTTCTTTTTCCACTTCTGTGTCTTTTTCAAGATACCAAAGAAATTGAAATAAATGGCAGTTCCAATCATGAGGTTATATTAGCTTGTATTATTACAAACCCCTCCTGCTTCCAGTTCCTCATTTTCCCTACTCCTGGAACTTTTTCCACTGTTATTCAAAGCAGAATATTGGAAGTGTTTCCATCAAACTGTATGGAACAAGCAATGCTTGGAATTATAAGCCAGTCGCCCATAAATGCATGCGAACTTGAAAAGTATGGCTCTGTCCAGAATTTTTATTCTGTCACAGTGTTTTACTCAGGCAATTGCCACAAAAGTTGTTTAAAAACATAACTATTCACTTATAGTAATTAGCTTACAAATGAGAACCACATCAGCCTGGCATTTAGTTTGACTCTTCAGATTAAGACCTTGACATACTTCAGGAATGTCTCCGCTCTCCATCGGTTCTGGTTCCAAATCCTCACTGATGTGCCTCCGGGAGCGAAACCGTCTATGGGCTGCTTCTTGGTTGATCTGTCTGATGTTGTTATCCGAATCAGAGCCCACATCACTGCGTAGGGGGGAAGTGAAAGATGTGAAGGAAGAAAGAAAAAGAAAGTAACGAATGTCAAATTAAAACACTTACTTTGTCCACTGTTTTCAAAATCTAGCCTCCTTTTGATTATAACACAAAATGCATTATTCTTGCATATGTCAGGCTTCATTTACAGGAGACAGTTTAGTCGTTTAGTCCTTTAGTCCAAAGTAAATAAAAACTTCACAAAACTCAAGGAAGCTGTGCTGATACAGGAAACTAACACTCTATACAGCAAAGCTGGCAGAGCAGAGCTGGAAGTCCACGCTCCAACACTCCAACCCACCACTACTGATCACTTCCTGTGACGACCAGAATCATTCCAGGCAAGGAGATTTTACTTTTGCTTCTACCTTTGGGTCAACCATTACTTTCCTTTTTGCATGGCCGAAGCAGGTGCTGGCTGCTGTGGTATGGGTAACCGTTACAAAAGACCCAACCCTGCTGAAACCACTAGCTCAGCTCATACCAGCAATGGCTGGAAGGGAAGCTACCCCAGTTCCCTTAACGGCSAGTTCTCAGCTGGTGGCACTTCCCGACGTGCACAGCTAACTCTATGTCYTTCTCCACTACAGTCCTCCTCCTACAGGAGGAGACACATCAGAAGGCAGTACTGTATCCGAATCCCTCAGGACGAGGCACTGCAGCCTTGACAGACGATTACGTTCAGGAAGAATTTCTCAGCACAATCGTTCTGCAGGACACGTGCATCTGCTACAGACAGGGACTGTAAAGCAGGCAATGTCGTTTTTTTGATGACCAATATAGTAACCGAGTTACCAGCCTCAAAGGGAGAGGATATGTATCTTATTAGCAACCTCACAAGACATTCCCTTTCTTGCTTGTTTCAAAAATTCATAGAAAGTAAAAGCTAGACAGCTTCATCCTGAAGTTTTCTGGAGAGGTTTCCCATCTTGATTTCAAGACAACAGAAGACAAGGAAGTCATTTAATTTGCTTGAGAACACCATAACCTCACTATGTGCCAAGCTTGGGGTCACACATAGAGTCTACCAGTAGCAATCATGTATTTGTTTTCAAATCACCCAGGATATTAACCTCTTGGGAATCCTAGCTTAGCAGCCCCGAGGCCTTCACCTTACACACCCATCCGATGATGCTGCCCAGCGATGATTACTTTGAGATCTGTCAGTCAGACATTTCTCAATCCACGTACTACRTATTCTTCAGAATCACCAGATTACAAGGGAGTGCTACATCAAATAATTTATAAAAACTCAGTATTTTATAGACAGTTTTTTACGTTTACCAATCATCATGCTAATAAGTTGAAGTTTATTTGACAAGACATGCATCATTTAGTAAATAGCTCATTATATCAGTTTTTTTTAATAGTTCAAAACCTACAGAACAAAATGTAATAACTAAGTTCTAAGATAAGCAAATCAGAGAAAAGGAACAAACAGTGCCTTAAAACCAGACAGAACAGGTTTGTGTAATGTAACTGATTATGAACAGACAACAAAATAAACAACATGATTTCAGCACAACTCTTAATTTTCTCCATTATATCTACACCATATAAATCTACTCATAACAAAGGTATAATGAAGATCAGCACAGCCAGCTTACATAAGTAACGCAGTCTACACCACACTCTCTACTCCACACCAGATACCTATACCTAAGAGTAAACACTATCTCCCCAAAGTTATTGARTTTAACTTAATTAAAGCTAACCGACCTGACATTTTTTCTCATCTTTTCAACAATCCTTACAGAGGAAAGCAATGTGTATGTAATGTAATGCAACTCCTTTTAAATACTTACTGAAAAATTCCACATGCGTCTCCCAGTACTCTAAGGTATGTTGTTAATGTAATATTGTTCAAGGTCTAACTACTGCATCTATAAATAGAGTTCACACTATACTCTTCAAAATTCTCTCAATAGACACAGATAGGCACAACATTTGTCAAATTAACATCCCATCATTCCCAGGTACAATTTTATATTAAAAAGGGCATATCAAGCTGCCAGAGTCAAACAGCCCACCACCACATGTTTATCTTTTCAGCAGCCAAGTAACTCTTTGACCCATTTATGATTTCACTATTACCCCAATGTTTAGCATAGCTGCTAATGGTTTATTGTAACTGCTGACATAGATGGTTCAAAATAAAGCTCTGTCAGAATCCTAAAAAGACTGAAGTCTTTCCTTGCTCTGGCATACTCCAACTGAAGTGAGAAAAATGTCTGAAGTGTTAAGAACTAGTTGATAACTATTAGTTAAGTATTATTAATAGAGAGAAAAACAATTTAATCAATCTTTCTTCCTCTAAGATTTTCCTTAGGTCATTAAGTAAGTACTGTGTCACAACAAAACATTATGTATAAGTTTCTTATTAATGGAGCTCTACAGGAGCTCTCCTTCATTCTGGTATTCTTCCTGAGGTTTGTACCAAGACACCACCTTGCTTCCGAGGTGAATGATCTTTCAATACAGCTACTACGAATTATCTACTGTTATCTACAACAAGAAAAGATGCCCAGTGGAAATCAGAACTGCTCGTTTCAGGCGTTCCTCCAAAAATTGCCCCCCAGAATTCCCTGACCTGCAGGGGTGCCAAAGCATGTCTCCAGGTGCTCACGCAACTCATACTGCAAACAAGAACTGCAGGTGYGGTGTCAGATAAATATCGAAAGGGGATGCAGGAGTGAGGCTCCTGCTTGTGGTGACTATGAAGCATATTTACTGTTTTCATAAATATGACCTTTGTAAGGAAGGTTAAGGCAGAATTAAAATCAGTCTTTGTTTTCATAAAGCCAAACTGTCAGAGAAGAGTTTAAACAAATAGAAAAAATTAAAGCATTTCAGCTTCCTGTTATTTTTCCAAGCAATCAACAATGTTCAATAAAAGGGGCCATAAATCTTGTTTCACATAATATATGCAAAACTCTTCAACCGGAGCATTCTATGGAGTAAGTTAACAGTCTTGCTCCAAAGCCAGGAGAAGCCTATTAATGTGCAGTGCCTAAAGTAGGATTTGCAAGTCACCTATATATTTAATAAGGATTTTCTTACTGTTCCAATACTACCAAACATTTAATAACATCAGAAAAAGCCGAGATCATCTGGCAACATTTAGAAGACCCTCATCAACAAGATGAGGTCACCTCCATGGGTCCAACCCCAGCATCATGAAAGATGCCTGTTGACCTCAGTAGATTTGGGATGGACTGCGTGTGAGGGTTTTAACATTTTGTATTTAAGTGGAATTAATGAGTAAGTTTTATTTTTAATTTATAATACTTAACTATACTACTTCTAGTCTCTCCTCCAGTTAGTGAGCCCATGATTCAYGTGTCAATACATCTTGAATTTGTAAATTCAAAACAGTGATGCTTGTCTGAAAAAAAATCACTACCCTTATTGATAATTCTGCACACCCTCACTAAGGTAGTGTACTGCATTACACTGACACTCACATTAAACTTGGTCGATGCCACTGAGTAGTCCTGTTGTTATGATTGACATAGTAAGTCCGTCCCAGGTTGTCCACCTTTTCTTCCCACCCAGGAGGCAGTGGAGGAGGTGGTAACTCCTCCTGGTGCTGAGACGCAGAGTCATTGGAATCAACCACATCCCATCCATGCTTAGAAATGAGAAGAAGAAAAAAAGATTTTAAAGTTTGAGAAGTTACATCATTGCTACTTGTATTAGTGTGGAAGTACGGTTTCTGAAGATTTTCTAAAATGAAGCATTCATACAGAAACAGCAGAAAGCCCACTGTCACACAGTGTGCCTCATTTCAACAACAAAAAGCCTAAAATCCCAYCAGTTTCTTACAACAGTGATGCCTAACCTTATTTAGGTGCAGATTCCCTTGAAACTAGATGGAAACAATCAGTAACAGGGAATTCCCAACGCAGCCTTTTCCTCCTGGAGGATAATCATTTGCTTTGCACTTCTCTTTTGCAGCTGCTATTTTCCTAAACAGATAGGAACTTATCCTCTTTGCCACTTCTATATAGTCCTTCTGTCAAATTTAACTGAAGTTGGCCAAAAGGTCTGAAAGTTATTGACGGCAATTAAAAATATGCGTGAAAAAAAAAAGGCAGGCCAACAAACAGGCACACAGATCAAACATAGCCATAYCTTTTCTTAGAAAGCTAAGAAAAAAACTCTCATGTTAGACATAAATGACTGCATTCTTCTATCCACTTGGCATGACTTACAAGGCCTTGAGAATTTTCACAGAATGGAAAAACCTGTAACCGACTCAGGTAGACTTTGGAATTCACTGTGGCAGTTAAAACATTTGAAAACAAGAGTTTACATTAAAAAAAAAAGAAAAAGAAAAGAAAAAAAAAGGGAAGAATAAGCTTATACCAAAGCTTCTACCAGTTTTATCTTTCATGTACTACTTTTCTACAGTTACATTTGAATCTTTAATGTCTCAATGTGCACAACAATGATGCAAAGAAGTCAAGACAACTAGTGAACTCTTGATTAAGTGCCTTACCTCAGATTCCTCCCTTTGATCGTTATTTTCTTCCTCTTGGCCACCATTTTTGGGCATATAAGCCATCTTCAGCCGCAAGAAACCCTTTACACGAGATTTGTGGCTAGAAAGCAAGGAGATACATTTCATTCAACAGCCTTTTAACRGTTGCAAATAATAAACCTTAGCATAAGAGATGTTCTTACATGAAAAGCCCTTCCCCCTCACCTTCTTGGTCTGAGAAGGAAATCCTTAAATGTGTACGGCCTCTCCATGGTTGGGTCTTCAGTCTGTAAGCAGTTAAGACAAGGGCAGATTAAACGGCTGGCCCGCACGTTCACAGGTGTGCAGAGACGCTCACGGCAGCGCTGCAGCGGAGCTGCCACCGGACACGTTCAACCGGCAGAGTCACCACGAGCAAACGCCAGCGGCAGAGTCCGCTGCCTGTCACCGCAGACACCAACCGCGGGCTGAACCAACTCCCGCGGCTCGCGGTGCCCACCAACACTCACCGTGCAGGAAAAGGTGCCACTGAACAAACCCTTCCCAACCTTCTCCAGCCACCCAGCAGCAGTGCTGGAAAGGGTGCACCAGCACCAAAGCAGTATTTTCTCAGTGCATTAGGAAGAGATTAAACAAAATACACTTCAGCTGCCTCTGATCTTTTCTTTCAAAGCAGCTGAGACTTTCAAAAACTGTGAAGACTCAAATCCTTTACGATGCTGGTAAGTAATGTTAACAGGCCGGCAGATGACAATTTCTATATCCATTTAATTACAAGATTCATAAAGCCTTAAATTCCTGAAAACTGTCTGTTATGTGAAAACTTCAGCTTTCATTTATCAAAGTAAGTTATATTCTCCATTGCTGTGATCAATGACATTCTAGGTACAAAATTAAAGATTTATAAAAGAAAAGGTAAACAAGAAAATCAGAAATTCATATGCCTATTTGCTCTTGGGGGGGTTAGGACTGCACGGCGGGGCTGACAGCGCGGGAGCACTGCAGCGCGCCCGTCACCCCGCGGGCTGCGGCACTGCCGGGGCCTCGGGCCAGCCCAAACCCACCCCAAAACGAACACAAGGGGAGCAGGTCCTTCTCAGGGCTGTTGTTCCCACCTGCCAAAAAATTACAGTGACCGTGTAAACGGCTTCGCAGCCCTGCCTGTAGGAACAGGAGCACTTGCTGGGACCAGTTCCCTAGCGAAACCCTTCTGAACGCAGAATAATCCACCTCCCAGGTTATGATTCACTTAAAACATCCTTGTCTTTTGCATTTCAAACAACGACACTAAAYAAGAATTTAAAAAAGAATCCTAGTTACATCAGTTTTGTATCAAACACCACACAGACTTCCCTCCCACTGAACGAACTCTCTTCCTGCAAGGCAYTTCCTGCATTAAATTTCCACTTTATCTCTATGAGAGACTTCCCGTTTTTCCAGAGAAATAGCTGACTTCAAGCATATCAGCAGTACTTTAAAGTATATGTGGTTATGAAACGTTTTTAGTGCTACAATATGTAACTAATGTAGACAAAGTAAATTATTTAAACCAAATTTTGTAGGCAGCAAAGCTGTGTTAGACAGAAGTAGGATTCTGCCAAGCATCAGCAGCGGAGCTGGAGTGGGAAAGCAAACATTTATTTATAAATACATTCTTTTATTAACGCACTGAAAGGATGAAGGAGCAAAATCCATGTTAGACCACAAATAAAGCCATTATATAAGATATTTCCCGGAGCATCAGGCCGGCGCGCGCTCCCGAGCTCGTGGCCGGCGCGGGCGGGAGCACGCGGGGGGGAGCACGCCGCCGGCACGGTGCGCTGCAGCGGCAGGCGCGCCGCGCCCGAGACGCACGTCGCAAGCGGCCTCGGGGGAATTCGGGAGAAAAAAATGGCTTCTGGAGCTGAAGAAATTGCCTGTGCATAGGGAGACTGAGAAAGGGTTTTGCCCGGGAATCCCTCCCCCTTTCTCGCGCRTCTCAGCGGATGGAGATGGAGAGCTCTGGACTGCAAAATCTGATCGTTGCAGCACAAAGCGATTTATTTTCCAATGGCAGCAAAATGGCTGCACCAGGAAATTTTACAATTTCGGATTTTCTACGTAAAGACAGTRGGAAGCTGCGAAATGATCTGAAAACGTATTTTCAACATTCTGTTGTTTAAATATGAGCTCAAAGGCGACGCGCACGACCGTGTTCAGCTAAGCCCCAGTCAGAGGGGAGCAGAGCAGCCGCCTTCCTACAGAACGTGGAGAAAAACAGAAAGCTGCTAAATCCCCYAAACGACTCGCACGAAGCGTGTGACACGCCATAGCCCTACCTCAGCTCCCGCCACTGCTTTGTGGTTTAAAATGTCRTGTTTCCTAAAACGGAACTTAAATACCCCGAGCCTGCAGACTGCATGTGCACTAAGGGGTCTCTCACGGCTTTGCTCTTTATAGCACAATGYTTGCAGTACACGTACAGCTTAAAACTGGAGTTTTTTATGCTATTACGAACGTGCTATTTTGAGAGACAATGTATATGTACGGACACATGCATATAAACAGACATATACACACACGCTGATAAATCATCCCGTGCCATACACAGGTTTTGCCAACCGGACGCATTTCTGATCCCTCCACTACACACTGCAATTTGTAAGCCAGCAGTAACAACAGTGCTGGGACTCGAGATCAGCCAAAAACACCCACAGCCAAGCAAGCCCGGTGTGGGAGCRTTTACACAGCCACCCCCACCCCCTACGTCCACCAGTAACGTCCACCAGTAGCAAGAGGACAAATTCAGGAAAAAAAAAATTCCTGCTAAAATTGACTCTTCCATTTTGATGTAAACTTTTGTACCTTCCACAATTACAAGTTCACGCATCCAAAGGCAAAAAACCCTTCCAACCTCACACATGCCATGAATAAGATCAATCTGTACATTTACTAAACATTAACTGAAACAAAAACTCTGTTCAAATGCTAGTAATATAAAATTATAAATATAATAATACATATTACATAAATATTATTTAATAAAAACCCAGAAAATACTTATGCCAAGTATAAAACAACGGATACAGATCAAATAGAAAACTTTGTGAAAATGTATTTTTTGCTTTTTGTAAAGAAAATGAARAACAATTGCTGTGTTTCACACTCTTTGTCTCTCATGACTTTCAAATTTAAATGCTTTCTTCAGCGACTCAATTCAGCTTTGAAGCACAGAGTAGCAGTATAATATGCGTACAAAAAGACAAAAGGAACTTTTTTTTGGCACAAACGTTCTCTGCAAAGCTCATTTCGAAATTTTCTAGATGATAAATGAAAACAACTGAAAGATCATATAATAATACTGAAATACTGAAACTGAAGTAAATTTATCTRTGAAGCAAATTACTCACTTTTATCTCTTTTTGTGAACTGTTCTGACGGAGTGATTTGCAGCTCAGGACCCTACAGACACACACCAAACTCCGAATTAAGTCAGTTTTCCTGGCAATGCGCAGAGCTTTATCAGCCGAGGGCACAGACTGAGGTTGTGTCCAAACCTCGCCCAGCCGGAAGGGCACGCGGGCCCTCTCCGTGCCACTGCTGCGCTTTCCTTGRGAGCAGGCTCGGGGTAAAATAATTCCTCGTGAAATACCCATCATCATTCTGCCTTYCTAAGAATACACTAGCTGAAAATCACTGACGTTATCGCACTAGGACTACGTTCAGACACTATTCACTAGTCCCTGAACGACGAGCGTCCTTCTGTGAGCAGAGTATATGAAAAGGGGGATCTAGGAAACCCTGAAGACGGAGTTTCAAGATGCTGTTTCCAGAGAGCCAGAGCGAGGTCAGTTCTGCACTCCCACAATAACAGGAGGGCACCTCCACCCTTGCTTAGGGCGTAAATGGAAATTCCACTTATTGAGGCCAGAATTTTGCTTGCTGTGGCTGTGCAGAACCCTGGGTGCCAGAAGGAAATCAAAAGGCAGCTAGAGTTTCATAGAACTACAAAAGAAAACAAAATAAAAAATACAATAAATAAATACAAAATAAAAAATAAAAGTACAGAATAGTTGAGGTTGGCAGGGACCTCTGGAGATCATCTAGTCCAATCCTCCTGCTCAAGCAGGGTCACCTASAGCATGGTAGACAGGACCAAGTCCAGATGGCTTCCGAATATCTCCAGAGAAGGAGACTCCACAACCTCTYTGGGCAACCTGSTCCAGGGCTCCRTCACTCTCACAGGGAAGAAATTCCCCCTCACGGTCAGGCAGAACTKYCTGTGCTTCAATTTCTGCCCRTTGCCTCTTGTCCTGTCACACGGGACAACTGAAAAGAGTTTGTSCCCGTCCCCTTGACACYCTCCCTTCAGGTACTTGTMCAYAYTGAYCAGATCCCCCCTCAGCCTTCYCTTCCCCAGGCTGAAGAGGCCCAGCTCTCRCAGCCGTTCCTCMYAGGGCAGGTGCTCCAGCCCTCTGASCATCCTCGTAGCCCTGCGCTGGACTCTCTCCACTAGCTCCATGTCTCTCTTSGACTGGGCAGCCCAGAACTGGACACAGTMCTYGAGATGAGGCCTCCCCAGGGCTGAGTAGAGGGGCAGGATCACCTCCCTCCACCTGCTGGCAACACTGTGCCTGATGCACCCCAGGAGACCATTGRCCTTCCTGGCCACAAGGGCACATTGCTGGCTCATGGTCCACCAGCACTCCCAGGTCCTTCTCTGCAGAGCTGCTCTCCAGCAGGGCAGCCCCCAGCCTTGTACTGGTGCCTAGGGTTATTTCTCCCTAGGTGCAGGACTCTGCACTTGCCCTTGTTGAACCTCAGGAGGTTCCTCTCTGCCCAGCCCTCCAGCCTGGCCAGCTCTCTCTGAACGGCAGCACAGCCCTCGGGTGTCTCAGCCCCTCCTCCCAACTTGGGATCATCGGCAAACTTGCTGAGGAGGCACTCCGTCCCCTCGTCCAGGTCATTGATGAAGAAGTTGACCAGGATGGGACCCAGTCCTGAGCCCTGGGGGACACCACTAGCCACAGGCCTCCAACTAGACTCTGCACCACTGATGACGACCCTGAGCTCTGCCTTTCAGCCAGTTCTCAATCCACCTCAACTTCTACTAATCTAGCCTGCACCTCCTGAGCTTATGTAGGAGGATGTTATGGGAGAGAGTGTTGTAAGCCTTGCTGAAGTCAAGGGACACAATGTCCACTGTTCTCTCCTCACCTACCCAGCCAGTCATCCCTTCATAGAAGGCTACCAAGTTGGTTCAGCCTGATTTCCCCTTGGTGAATCCCTGCTGACTGCTCCTGATCACCTTCTTWTCCTCCATAAGCTTGAAGATGACRTATAGGATGAGCTGTTCCATCACCTTTCCAGGGATGGAGGTGAGGCTGACTGGCCTGTAGTTTCCTAGGTCTTCCTTGCCCTTTTTGAATACTGGAGTGATACCGGCTTTCTTCCAGTCCTCAGGCACCTCTCCTGTTTGTGACTTTTCCAAGATGGAGTGTGGCCTAACAGTAACATCCACCAGCTCCTTGGTGCTTGTGGGTGCATTTGGTGCTTGTGGGTGCATCCCGTAAGTGCCCAAGATTTGTGGGTTTCCAGCTTGCTTAAACGATCTTTTACCAKATCCTCCTTGATTAAGGGAAAGTCTTCCTTTCTCCAGACTTTCTCTCTTGTCTTCAGGGTCTGGGRTACCTGAGGGCTGGCCTTAGCCRTAAAAACTGAAGCAAAGAAGGTATTCAGTTGCTCTGCCTTCTCTATATCCTTCGTCAAGGAAGTCTATACTTAGAATCCCTCCATTTTTAAGCAACAAAAAGAAATAAACAAGAAGTCCCTAACCCCTCTCCCAAATGTTTAACTGTTGACAAGAAAATGATTGGACTCTGTYCAACATCATACCAGCTCAATTATTTTTAACTATTAACTATTAGACTTCTCATTGCTGGCAAAGAAACCATATATAGCTAAAACCTCACCAAGCTGCTGCAGCATTCTGATTTTCCCTGGATTTGCTGAAGTGGAGTGGCTAACCTGAAGCTTGCTCAGGCTTATCTGCACGCCGCGGTTTCTCGCTCAGCAGGTTCCCTCTGACCCTGGATCTGCAGCATCCCTGAGCAAACTCGGCATCCAGCAGGAGWGCACCTCTGCAGGACCCCTGCCAGGAACCATCCCCAGAATGATCATGGGCTCCTCCACCAGCATCACCAGTGGTTTCAGCAGTCTCCTGCCCTGGAGCCACTTCTCCATCGATGCCAGGACCGCGGTTTGTGCAGCTGTTTGATAAACCGGGCTGAGGAGCTAGTCTGAGTTAAAAATAACCCACCTCAAACTAACCAGCTATTTACAGCCCCCCGAGCTCCCACATGCAGGYCACCACGCGAGCAGCCGCCCCTGCAGCCAGCGGGAGGAAAGGGACGGCCAGTGTCCGCCCCGCTCACGGAAACGCTCCTCCAGCTGTGCCCCGGGGACGGCAGCCTCCGAGCATGCATAACGTGGGGAAAAAAAAAAAAAAAAAAAAAACTTGTAAGCTGGTAAGCTGACTCATTCTTTGCATCTTTATACAATGTATTTGACCTGTTTAAAAGTGGGAAAGTCGAAAAAACTCCAAAATACTTACCTTGCTGTCACACAGAAAACCTCTTACAGGTTAATACCTCTTACAGAAATAAGCTAATTATACAAAGAACAGATGTTAAAAGCAATATGCATGCATGCTAAAAACTATAATGTATGCTCTGATAATACAATAGATTTCACAATTATCATCATCAATAATGTCTAACATCAATGTATAAGATTGCAGCACGTGCAACGGCACTCAGGAATATCACACTATTTACATTATTATGTCAGAGATCTTAGGATAATATTTCCAATCAGTAATCAATAAAATAATTAATTTTAATCAAATTTGTTATCATCAAAATCAGTAATTTTTGAACATTTTTAGAAGGACAGTGTTTTCAGCAACTTCTTAAGATGCTCTCTGAGGGTTCAGCAGTTTCTCACATGTCAGTCTGTGGCTACTGGCTAGAGGTTTGAAGTAATATCAAAACATACTAAGCACTTCCCTGGACAGAAAAAGAAATATCCTATAGCCTTAATGGCACATAAATTAATTAGAAGTAATTAGAAAGATTAATAGGACCAAAAATGAAATATAACAATGCCTTCTAACAAAAGTTTGGGAAGAAACGGAGTTTGTGCTGCTAAGGGAGAACACAACTGTTCCAACCATAAGGGAAAAGCAAGACAAGGAAGAAGCCAGGAGATGAGCAGGACAACAGGCACAGATGGCGAGGTGAGAAATGACCAGGCCATGGGCCACAYGTCATCCATCAATTAGCTCAGACCAGACGAGGATCTTAAGAAAGTATCAGGATGAGAAGTGGATGAAATCCTGGATGCTGAGAAATTTAATAGATATCAGAGCATTACTGCCTCTAAAAAGGGAACAATTTCTCCAGACTCCTGYGCCTGGTGGGGCTTTGTGTCTGTAACACCTCTCTTCAAGCTTCCCATGCTAACTCGTGAATGCTTGCTTTAAGAAAATTTAACTGCACTCTTTATGTAATTAATTCTGCAAAACACCGAAGTTTTTCATATCTGGTGATGCCAAATGAGTACACTGCAACAAAAGCACTGCTTACCGGAAGGTGACTAAGCGGCACATCCACTTGGCCCAGAAAGTCGTCTCTAGTCTATTAAACAAAAAGAGCAGAAAGAAGAGTAATTTTACCTCTAAGTTCATCTTTAAATCAGCAGGAGCAAAAAAAAAGAATAAACAGAAATCCAGCCACAAAGAAGGAACGATAGCTCCAGATCATTATTTTAGCAATAACTGGTTTCTACCCCTTTATAACCACAAACAATGTGCAACAAATAATTTATCTGTTTCATTCAGCAGAGCATTTTGTGTCACTCCAAAGTGGTTTCTTAGTCCATAGTGTGTTCATTAAACACTGACGTATTTCTCCTAATGTTTCCTTTGACAACCTTTGCATAATTCAATGCACCAAGTAAAAATTTACTCTTCCATGAATTATGGTTTCTACAGGTATTTAAAAAGTGAAGTGAGATTACCATTCATCATATAGTTGAAATGTTCATGTCAAGCTTTTATTAAACAAMCAAACCAAACCAAACCAAACTTCATATACAAATCTGATGATCCTCTTAGGAGTGGGAAGAAGTCCAACAGCCAACCACTCGATACAGAGCTTCATGAACTGTAAATATATTCCTCCAAAATAAACTGTTTGATCACTTTACTATGCAGAAACAAGCATTAAATTTTAAAAGAAGAAGTAAGAACGCCGTTGCTGTGGTTCTGGATGCTTCCTGCGTGAGCTGCAGCTAGACACCCCCGTCACCAGCCYGCCGAGCGCTCCCGCAGCTCCCACCCGCAGACCCGAGGCGCGCGGCACGTCACACCTTGCTGCTGCCACGCACGCATTGCTTCGGCTAAGGCACGTGCATGTGCCTGCCCCACACTGGCTCCAAATTCACTTACGCAAGCTTTGTCTATGTAAAGATGATAAATACTACTTTACTGTATTTATTTAAATAAAAGGAAACAAAATATGAGCACATTCTTCGTCACCTGTTTGATCACAGTTGGAAAGTCCAGAAGGAGACACTTAACCTTGCCCGCAGCCCCGGGGACGCGCGCAGACAYAGTCACCTAAGCACGCACTGGTAGTCAGTCTGCCCTCGACGCTGACAGCTTACGYGCAAGAACGAACCAGGAAACCCTTCCGGGAAGGGGATACGGCTCTGCGTTGGCCTGATAAAACGATGCTATTAAACACGTGAAAGTCCAAGGCTGTTTTTAGCTGTTTACATCAGTGATTCAGCAGTGACCAATACTATCTAAGAGGTCAAAATCTGCAATAAACTGTCAATGATGACGACCACTGAATTAAGAAATTCAATGGGAGAAATTCCTTTGCTGAGAAGCTCCTGTTGTTGAGACCAACAGCTTCAGCTGCCTAGAAACACGGACGTGATTTCTGCAGAGAGCACAAGGGACACACCTTCTAGCCACAGCGGCTCCACGAAAGACATTCACAATTTTTATTGCCAATGTGAAAGCCATCTTACAGAAATATAGCAGATTTTAATGTTACTTACAGGTTAAAAATCATTTTAAATATATTAATGAAACACAAATGAATAACGTTCATTAAAAAGAGTAGCAATAAATGCCCATTTCCTGTAGATACGTGTTTTTTAAATCTAATGGACCGTCTAATCCTACCCATGTCTTAATACACTGCAAGAGAAATGACTTCATGTTCAGCATGAAAGACTTTTCCCATTGAAAATACAGTACTACAAGCAAAAAGGAAGTGCCTTATGGAGGTCTCAGCAACATGGAGAACTAACCAGCTCTTAGCTGGTGAGCTCAATGTTACAAATGCAATAGCTCATTCCTAGTTTTCATAGCCATATCACCCTCAAAAATACATGCATTTAGCATTATGATTGAACTGCTTACAAAACACAATTAGATATTTTAAAAATATTTCTTGGCAAAGTATTTTCTCAAGTCAATTCTATTTTATTTTAAAAAGTGATTAAAAAATAAATGAGCCACACTTCCAGCACCTGAAATGTGACAATAAAATGCAACTCCACGCTTCTTGAACAGCTCTTGCACATTACTGTTCCATTATAAACAGTTTCCAATAAAAGTGACAACAGAACAATTCCAATTCCAAAACTCAAACCAGAAATCTACTGTTTCTATTTACCTTGCATATGTCAAAGGCAACATGCGCTATCTACAATGGTAAGCTGGAAAAATCAAGTCCGTTCAAATGCCAGTAGGGTTTTGCATAGAACAAGATGACTGATACAAGTGTCTCGGATGTGGAGTTTCAGCAAAGCGTTGTTTCAAAACATGTTGGTGTTTTGAAAAGACAAATCAGAGAAAAATCTGATTTTTTTCTTTTCAAAAGAAAATCTTTTCTTTTGAAAGAAAATCAGCAAAATTACATAAACGTCCTATCTGAATAAAGGCAATATCAACAAGTTGTAATAAAGCTAAGGTACATACCATGCCAAGTGCAATCCAGAAAATAGGCAACTCTTTTCCAGCAGGCAGGCCAATTAAAACAGAGGGTCTGGACACCACCCCTCGGGCTGCTTTTGACTTCTAGCACTCCAGTGCTAAACAAATTCAGTAAGTTATTGAGTCTGGGTCTCTCACAGTTTCCATCTTCCYTTGTCAACAGCTTTGAGCTCTACAGTCGTGAAGCGCTACCGTGGATTTGTTTTCAAGCTGCCCACTTGAATGCACAAACTCTACTGATGTGCAGACTACAGAAAAAACCCGAACCTCCTGCCCTTCCGCGACATAGTTAGCCCTGCTCGGATTTGCAGTAACGTACAGCAAGCTCAAAGAGCTTCCCAACAGATTGATTTGCTTTAATGGGATGTATTGATCACATCAACCTAAATAAAATCTTTAGAAAAGGTGACCTAACAACAGAACTGAAACTCAAAACACTTCTATGTAGAAATTAAAGATTTTTAGTAGCAGCAAATTGAAGTATCTTAGATCTCCACAGAAGGTCTAACAAGGAAAGCTTCCAGCAACTGAAAGGAGAAAAAAAACAAAACAAACCCAAAACTTGCTTGCTTTGTTGAACACTCTCCTTTAGGGTCTGAAAGCCATCTCCAAAGATGCTCCCACCACCTGAACACCACGCTCCTTTGGAACCAGAACGGGATCACCTTGGTCTATCATGTCCGTTTACTATATCAACACAGCTTCGTATCATCTCTTTTCTGACATTTCTCATGGCTATTTTTGAGGTCTCAAAACGTTGCTACTTCACATTTGTACTTGATGACAATTACATCATCTACCCTAGGAAAATCACACACAGATCAATCCTGCATTTCCTTTCCATGCTCCTATATAGGATATGACTGTAGACTTAACTGAAAATCCACATTTTTTAGTCACAAAGATGACAGGACAAAGAACGCCCCTCGAGGTTTTGTCGAGAAGTTCACGTTTATCTGATCCTGGCAATACTCAATGATGCTCTGAAGATGGAAAAAAACAAGCAGTGAGCAACCACCCCCTGGGCTCGGAGGTCACCGTAGGCAGAGGCCACCACCACCACCCAAACGGCACAGCGATGCACAAGGGAGACGATCTCCCTGCGCTCTTCCGGCCGTCCGCTTRCGGACACTGACTGTCAAGGACAGACAAAGGAAAAGGAACATGAAAAATTAGCAGAGAGGGGAAAATTAAAAATGAGCTTTGAAAYAGTAAACAAAACATGCGCTGCCATCACCCAGCTGACACCTCAAGAACATCTAGAAAGAAATAGCTCTCGCCTGTGTTTCTCCCAAGCAGYTGTGTGTGTTCAGTCAGCAGAAGGTATTCGCATATTGAACGAACTGTGACTGCTTCAGGTAATTTGTAATTTTTAAAACACTGCTCAGAAGTTACCTTTATCATTCAGAAACATCTCAAAACCAGCTCAGCAGGTTCACCAGTCCCACAGACAGAGCTGCTCTGGTAGCTTTTGTTGCGAATGCATCTAAACCTCACCGGCAATTTTCCTTCGAAACTCACCAGTTCCCCTGAAACGGTGACACGTCCCTGGTGCAAACCAAGAACAAAAGCCGTCTCCCCGTCTGCACCCCCTTCCGCGAGGACCAGCTGGCTCTCCCTGCGGGTAGGCAGCAGAGGGCATCCCCGAAACGGCAGCAAACAAGCGCGCGGGCAGCGGAGCCGGGCAGGGCGCGCAGCCGCTCCGGCCTCTCGGCACCGCGCTGCCCGCCGTC
>NW_028185717.1:1848335-1889415 GCF_003343005.1 Rhea americana | reverse complement strand
CCCGGCAGGGCGCGCGGGGCGCTGCCCGCGCCGGGGCCCGGAGCAGCGGGAACGCCGCGCGTCTCCCGCGCCACCTGGGTTTTTAAACACACGTTTAATGGAATACAAATACATAATAATGTTTCTAATGCTACACTCCTATACACAGATAATCAATTTACCTCTAAAATGAATTTTTGTTTTAAGGCCAGACTTGCTTACGACCCTGTGCTTATCAATCCCTCCTGAAGTCTTCCTGAAGCATGATGAATTCCAGCTTTTTGATTTAGGCTGCTTTCATCTGACCATTGAAAACGACATTCCCAAAGGAATGAAATTTTGGCAACAGATAAAGCATACAGTAATTAAATAGCATACATGTATCTGTTCCACGAGCCAAGCACTGCACTAGATTCATACTTGGCATTCATTAATCTTCTAAGATATAAATTTTCAAAATAAAATACATCACATTCATCAAAAATCAACTGTCTGTCAGGGAAAAAAATTTCTCCCCTGTACTGCTTATGATACAGGATATCAGCCCCAGCGACTCCCAAACAACCTGCTGCTTATTTATAACCACACCATGCACAGGATTCCAGGAAGTGCATACTGCTGCTCTAGGGCCAAGTTTACATATTTGTCATAGTAGGGCATTAAGTTTAATATTAAAATTCATATTTTGTATGATAACAGCATAAGAATACTATTTCTGCTACAAAGATGATGATGGTGGGGACAWGGAGACAACTCCACACATTTCCCTCTGGGCTGTCTCAACAGGCACACACAGGTTCCTGCCAGAGATGAATGACTTACAAGCCCACAGCGGATGCATCTGATACATGCTGCAAGTAAACTCACGCCTGATCCTGATGCCCCCAGGAGCCACCAGAGCTGCTGCATCTACGCTGGCTCGCTGACTTTGCCTGGATTTCCAGGGGCTCTGCAGGCTAGCGGTGGCTACAGCTACAGCTGCAACTAGGCCACGAGAACTGTGCAAATTCCAGAAGACACCAGAAGTCTTTACTTCCATCCAGACCAAGTTCCCAGAAGTAAAAGCAGCCTTAAAAGCAGTCTTGCCAACAAAATCGGTATGTCTGTGGTGTAGGGTAGAAGCAATCATCAGCAAGTCCTTAGCTCYGTCCTAGCTATTCCAGTGAGCTGCAGTGACAGACTGAACACRCTATTTCCTCAGTTATCCAGTCTTAGCAAGAATATGGTTATCTTTACCAGTCCCGAGGTCTCTGTGAAGGCGAATCTTTACGCTATACTTTTGACTATAAACATACACTTACAAAAATTAGTTTGATGTTYGCCTATTCATGTTTAGCATTGGAGAACACTTTCGTTTTATGAAAGGAATTTCGTCTTATTAAGGGCAAGAAGAAGGTCCCAGGCAACTGTACGCCAGTCAGCCTCACCTTCATCCCTGGAAAGGTGATGGAACAGCTCATCCTATATGTCATCTTCAAGCTTATGGAGGATAAGAATGTGATCAGGAGCAGTCAGCAGGGATTCACCAAGGGGAAATCAGGCTGAACCAACTTGGTAGCCTTCTATGAAGGGATGACTGGCTGGGTAGGTGAGGAGAGAACAGTGGACATTGTGTCCCTTGACTTCAGCAAGGCTTACAACACTCTCTCCCATAACATCCTCCTACATAAGCTCAGGAGGTGCAGGCTAGATTAGTAGAAGTTGAGGTGGATTGAGAACTGGCTGAAAGGCAGAGCTCAGGGGCGTCATCAGTGGTGCAGAGTCTAGTTGGAGGCCTGTGGCTAGTGGTGTCCCCCAGGGCTCAGGACTGGGTCCCATCCTGGTCAACTTCTTCATCAGTGACCTGGATGAGGGGATGGAGTGCCTCCTCAGCAAGTTTACCGATGATCCCAAGCTGGGAGGAGGGGCTGACACACCCGAGGGCTGTGCTGCCATTCAGAGAGAGCTGGCCAGGCTGGAGGGCTGGGCAGAGAGGAACCTCCTGAGGTTCAACAAGGGCATGTGCAGGGTCCTGCACCTAGGGAGRAAYAACCCYAGGCACCAGTACARGCTGGGGGCTGCCCTGCTGGAGAGCAGCTCTGCAGAGAAGGACCTGGGAGTGCTGGTGGACCATGAGCCAGCAATGTGCCCTTGTGGCCAGGAAGGCCAATGGTCTCCTGGGGTGCATCAGGCACAGTGTTGCCAGCAGGTCGAGGGAGGTGATCCTGCCCCTCTACTCAGCCCTGGGGAGGCCTCATCTGGAGCACTGTGTCCAGTTCTGGGCTGCCCAGTCCAAGAGAGACATGGAGCTAGTGGAGAGAGTCCAGCGCAGGGCTACGAGGATGATCAGAGGGCTGGAGCACCTGCCCTAGGAGGAACGGCTGTGAGAGCTGGGCCTCTTCAGCCTGGAGAGAAGACTGAGAGAGCATCTTAGCAGTGTTTACAAGTACCTGAAGGGAGGTTATCAAGAGGATGAGGACAAACTCTTTCCAGTGGTGCCAAGTGGCAGGACAAGAGGCAACGGGCACAAACTGAAGCACAGGAAGTTCCACCTGAACGTGAGGGAAAACTYCCCTGTGAGAGTGACGGAGCACTGGCMCAGGTTGCCCAGAGAGGTTGTGGAGTCTCCTTCTCTGGAGATACTCAAAACCCAGCTGGATGCGATCCTGTCTACCATGCTCTAGGTGACCGTGCTTGAACACGGGAGTTGGAYTAGGTCCCTTCCAGCCTCAACCCTTCTGTGATTCTGTGCCTTTCTGTGATTACAGTTCTCCAACATTTCTAATCAGGAAGTGACAATTCCGTTAACTACTCAGCACATCCTCTGTGCATACACACACGCACACACACAATCAAGAATCAAATACATTCACCACTTCCTACAATATTCTAAGAGTTGTTCCAACATAGCTTTCAATGTACATCAACACTCAGTAGCTTCCTAAAGCAGTACTTGGTGAAATTATTTTGAATAGTAAGTTATTGGTAGAAGTGCGAAGCTGGAGAGATGTTATCATTCTGTATATAATGTGAATAAACTATGTTTACACAATCTTGATTTGTGCTGAGACTGCACGTATCAATAAGGAGCAATTTCTCATCTCTGCTTTATTATTAAGATAACAGTTTGATAAATGAATAYGATTTTTTTTTAATCAGTAACAGAAGCCTGGACTCACTGGATCAGAACGTCCTTTCCAGACCAATTTGTTCATCTGTCACACATCCTACTTGGCCCTTTTTCAGCATGACATGAAGCACGAACTCTAGTCCTTACGAAGTWCCTCCCTGGTGGGATCCCTCGCTCACCTCTCTGCTTTGCTCTGCTCCTGTCCACCTCCTTCCCAGTAACAGTCACAGCAGGCCATGGCAGGTCTAGGGAAATGATGGAGCTCTGTGAACAAACCCTGCTTCCTCGGGTTTATAACCCAACCATGGGCCAATACGTTGTCCCTGGGCTGCTCCTCCAGCACTGCCTTTTTCCCTATGGCTTCATTACCACTTTGGAGTTGTTGGCATTGTATGTGTGTTGGTACCACAGCAGCAGGTCTGCGCTCCCCAGCCTGCGCACTGCCGGGGACAAAAGGGGCGGAAATTCACCCAACCGGACAATACTCCAAGGCCAGAGACACAGTCACAGCCTGGCAGAACACGGGACAACACAGGAGGACAGGAAGATATGTGAAGAGTTAGATGTTCCTTGGAAAGCAGAGAGCATCCTTCAAGATGTTCTTCAGCATTAATATCATGTTTTTCTTACTTAATTTCAAATAGCATTTATCAAACTTTTGGCAATTTCAGTATGGCAGTTACCAATTAGAATTATCAAWTTTTTTTTAGATCTGTTGATTAGGCAATGACGTCTATACTTGTGAATAGTAGCATATTAGTGTGTATTAAGAGTGTATAARCTCGTATTAGGTAAAACAGGCTTTAAAAAAATAAAAAAAATAAATAAYCCCCCCCACCAAAACGAAGGAAAAGCTGCTCCACTGGGGAGAGACTGCAGCAGCCAGCAAAATCTCCCTGTTTCTAAGAGCAAACCCGAGCGCCCGGCGGAGCGCCTGCCAGCAGTGGGGACGCGGTGCGGCGCTGCCCCGGCACCCCCGAGAGGCCCCGCCGCGGCAATAAAACTATGCCGGGATCTCTTATTTTATCTTTCATGCTCCGAGCAATTTTAAATAGCTGTGCCATGCTCCGTTCCAACGATAACCTGCCAGAAAACACTTTATTTTAATGCACTTCCTTCTGAAGAGAGCACAGTCGGTGAAAGACATTGCTTTGTAAGGAAGAGACAGGGACTCCCTCCTGCGCGGAGGCACGGAGTTTTATCTCTGTTGTGCACTCCACATCGAAACCCAAAGCGTATTTATCGCCATTCCTTTCAATTTGGAATAAAGATATCTGAAGGTAACGCCGAAGTCTGTGACTACTTGAGTTTGACGCCCCCCGCGCTGAATTTCCTAGCGCGGACGAGCCCCGCGCGGCCGCATCAGCCCGGCGTCACACGGACGCCGCCGTCACTGCCGCGACGCCCCAGCCCGGAGGGACGCGCAGACACCCAGCAAGCCGCAGCGGGAGAAGGGCGTCCTTAACGCACCCGGCTGACCTTCGGCCAGCACGCAGAGCGCCCACGGCACCACCGTTCATCCGTCCTAAGCTCTGCCCAACRTAACAGAAACAAGGAGAAATAACCCTGCCCCAATTCTCAAATTCCTCAACACAAAATTAAAATATAATCTAGTACTGAACGCTTCACTTCAACCTACAAGTCTAAGTGGCCACCGAACACTATTTACCTCTCGAGCAACACCAAAAATTCGGCAGGCAGGGAGCTGCTGCAACGGTCGGGAGCAAGTTTAACGAAATCCGGCGCAAGAACAGACGGACGCAGGCCGTCCGAGCGCACGGGCTCAGGAAACGCTGGAAAAAACTGCAAATATCTAAATACCACCTTAAGTAAATACCATTACTCATAAATATTTTTGCTCTCTACCTGGTAAAACAGAAGTTTTTAAAGATCACAAGCATCCAATGAAATAGTTAGAAGTTTAAATGYAGGTATGCCTTTTCAAAAATCTCCATTTCACTGCCAAACCTTTTTCTGTCTAAAATTGACAGAGTAAACACACAAATTATTTGTGGATAGTAATAAAGGTGTAATACTGTAATATAAGCTATTTTCTGCATGTCATTAAGGATTCTACTGCAGACTCATATAGAGTAAATTAACTGAAGTCTTATTTGAGCTTTTACCAACRTTTCTTTCCCTTTCTTACTGAGGATGCCTTTCATTTTCAGCAACAACAGAGGAGTCAGCAGTACGCTCCATGTAGCAAAGGAGCAATCGGCAGGATCTTTCCAGTCTTGAAGGATTTAGAACCGAGTAAAYATATGCATAATTTTGCTATGTAGTAGAGTTTGGCCATATTTTACCTACAGTACCATTAATGATCAATTTTATAAGATAGTTGTCACTAAAGGCAACAGCACAAGAAAACCTACTATTATTTTTAAGCATTACTAGTAGTCTGTGACTAAAAAGATTTACGAAACAATAACAGAACTATGTTAAAATTCCAATTTGTGCCAAACATCTTACAATGTGAAAAAAACATTCAGGATAAGATTCAGGTGGCCAGGTGACACCCTCTAGACAAATACATGTAAAGGCTGGCCTGCAATTTAATGTATATCCAAGCTGCAAAGCCAGTAAGAAAAGCCAGGGATAAATTTACACCATCCTACATGCCCTTACTCTAGTAAAAAGTACAGAAAGGAAAGCATCAATCACCATCTTGGCACAAAACACTAAAAATTAATTGAAATTTAGGACGGCATCTGTGCACCTCAATTTTACTTGATAGATGAGCATCTCATGCTGAACAATCAGTGGGTTCTTGCCTAATTTATTACCTTCCTGGCAACTTGTTTACAACAAAATTTATTTAGAAAAATGAACAGCTTTACTCTAAAGCTACAGTGTTTCACCCAGAGAAATCACTCCATGCATTTGCAGAAAGAGCACTCTGACACTAGAAAAGGACAATATTTATGTAAGAGATGAGAATCTCACTTTTTGATGGGTATCGTTCTTGCCTTACAAACTTTATACACATTGGTAACTAGACTGATCTTCTTTATCATTTAAATAATAATCTTTTATTATTTAAAGAACGTTTTCTTGAAATGGTGAGATAACAAATGATAATGAAGAGTCACAAACATTTTTTAAATAAAATAATTGCTCTTCCATTTCAAAACATCAATTATAATTAAGTTATAAAAGCAAATATACTTTACTGACAAAATGGGAGTCATGTTTAAATAGAAAAAGCATGAATAAAGTATTGAATTGATCCTAATTTCAAAAAAGTTCAGCTTGTGTTTTTCAAAGGGAAARTGTCTACTTTACCAGTCACAGGCCCTTACTAATTGAAAACCAAACTGATAACACGTTCATAGAATAGTCTCTAATTCAGAAAGACAACCCTTCAAGAAGTTGTCTCTCACCTTCCATGAATATGAGAAATGTCCTAATTTGCTTGAAAAAGAGTAATATCACAAATACAAGACTACGTAGAGCAGCCTTTAGGAAGCTGAAATCTTAAGTAAAACTGGGAACGACTGGGGATGCATATGATCCTAGATTAGCAGGTGTCATCACAGTCAGTGTAACGCAGGAGATGCACAGTAACCATTAGAAACAGAACAGGACAAGACACAAGCAATAGCTGAGCATATATGAGTAACCATTACAGGATACTTAAGCCAACTTAACTTTACGTCTAGCTAAACAGAAATTGCAYGATCAGAAAATAACAGAGGTACAGCACAGGTGAACAAGCACTTTCCACAGAAAAAAAGTTATGTGAAATAATTTGAAGGGGYTTGAGGAAGACCAGACAGATCCTGCAGGTCAACAACTGGTTGCACAGCTGAGGTTCAGCTTTCMTGACCCTGGCTGGGACTTTCTTTGAGGATAGAGGACTGCTACGAAGAGATAGAAACCACCCAATCTAGTGAGGCAAAAGCATCTTTGCCAACAGAGGGGGCAACCTGGTGAGAAGAGCTTTAAAYTAGGAAAAAGGGGGGATGGAGATGATGACCAACAATCAAGTAAGGAAGTGGTGGTCCAGGAGGGTAAGCAAAAGCTGCAGGGTAATGCAGACAGGAGAAACCTCAGGAGCAACTGCACAGGGCTGAAGGAGGACCACCTCACACATATGTGCACAAATAAGGGACAGGGTCGGAGGAAAGCTGTCAGACCTTTTCTGGGAAAGGAGCACCACTGGGTGCCCCTTAGAAGTGCCTGTACGCTAATGCATGCAGGATGGGGAGTGAACAGCAGGAATCAGAGGTCTGCACACAGTTGCAGAGATCTCACTGGGATCATGGAGACGTAGTGGAACAGCTCACATGACTGGAGTATTCCCAAGGCTGGATACAGGCTCTTTAGGAAGGACAGGCTGGCATGGTGAGGAGGGGAGTTGCCCTTCACATGAGAGAGAAGCGTGGACACCTGTAGCTCTGCCTGGGGATAGTGACGACCCTGCCGAGAGCTTGGGGTAAGGATTAGTGAGCAGATCAACAYGGGTGATGTTAAGGTGGGTATCTGCTACAGATCCCCTGATCAGGAAAAAGCAGTAGATGAGGCCTTTTAGAAACAGCTGGAAGAAGTTGCATGTTCAAAGGCCCTGGTCCTCATGGGGGACGTGACTCACCTCAACATTTGCTGGAAGCACACCACAACACAGCACAAAATAATGTAGAAGGCCAACAAGGGGAGGTTCTGCTAGGCCTCACAGATACAAACTAGGAAGAACGGGTGGAGGAGATGAAGGTCGGGGCAGCCTTGGCCGCAACAACCATGAAGTGGTGCCATTCATGATCCTGCAAGGAGGGAACAAGGTAAAGAGGAGGATCACAATTCTAGACCTCAGGGGAGCAGACTTAGGCCTGTTCAGGGATCTGCTTGGAAGAATCCCATGAGAGACAGTATTGGAGAGACGAGGGGTTCAGGAGATCTAGTCAATTTTCAAGGATCTCCTCCTCCAGTCTCAAGAACGATCCCTCTTTATGAGCAGTAGGTCAAGTGAGTGGTAGGAGGGACTGCATGGATGAACGATTTGCTCCTGACTAAACTCAGGCAGAGAAAGTAAATGTCCAAAAGCTGAAAGCAGGGACAAATGACCCAGGAGGAATATAGACACTGTCCAAGTACGCAGGTGTGGAAAGGAAAAGGAAAGCCAAAGCCTATCTGAGGATGAAGTTTGCAAGGGGTGGGAAGAGCAATAAGAAAGACTTCTACAAGTACAGCAGCAGCAAAACGAAGACAAGGGAAAACATAGGGCCTGCTGCTGAATAGAGCAGAGTTGCTGGTGACAAAGACACAGTAAAGGTCATCGTATTCAATGTCCTTCTCGATTCGCTCYTTACAGGTAAGATTTGCCTTGCAGCCCAGGTCTGCAAGTTCAAGGACTGCGAACAAGACCTCCATGTGGAAGCATGAGATGGTATTAGACAGGAGGAGRAGACCAAACAGGCCTATTAAGCAACAGAGAACCTACTTTTTCAGCAGTTAGAATCAAACCTACGAATTACAGGTCTTCTACATGCCTGTGCTTTTAACATAAACCAAGGGATCAGGTGCATTTTTTTTTTAATTTTATTCTAGCAGATGAGGGAATGCTGTAACATTGTTAGAAGCRACAGATGTTTATATACTGTGGGTATAAAGATGCAAAAATACAATAACTAATATTATCAAAATACTTAGCACAAAGAATCACAGAATAGGAAAGGTTGGAAGGGACCTCTGGAGATCATCTAGTCCAACCCCCTTGTGTACTTATACACACTGACAAGATCCCCCCTCAGTCTTCTCTTCCCCAGGCTGAAGAGGCCCAGCTCTTGCAGCCGTTCCTCCTAGGGCAGGTGCTCCAGCCCTCTGATCATCCTCGTAGCCCTACGCTGGACTCTCTCCAGTAGCTCCATGTCTCTCTTGGACTGGGAAGCCCAGAACTGCACACAGTTCTCCAGATGAGGCCTCCCCAGGACTGAGTAGAGGGGCAGGATCAACTCGACCTGCTGGCAACACTGTGCCTGATGCACCCCAGGAGACCATTGGCCTTCCTGGCCACAAGGGCACATTGCTGGCTCATGGTCAACTTATCCACCAGCACCCCCAGGTCCTTCTCTGCAGAGCTGCTCTCCAGCAGGGCAGCCCCCACCTTGTACTGCTGCCTAGGGTTATTCCTCCCTAGGTGCAGGACCCTGCACTTGCCCTTGTTGAACCTCAGGAGGTTCCTCTCTGCCCAGCCCTCCAGCCTGGCCAGCTCTCTCTGAATGGCAGCACAGCCCTCCGGTGTGTCAGCCCCTCCTCCCAGCTCGGTATCATCAGCAAACTTGCTGAGGAGGCACTCTGTGCCCTCATCCCAGTTACTGATGAAGAACAGGATGGGACCCAGTACTGAGCCCTGGGGGATGCCACTAGCCACAGGCCTCCAGCTGGACTCCACACCACTGATGACGCCCCTGAGCTCTGCCTTTCAGCCAGTTCTTAATCCGTATGTAGGAGGATGTTATGGGAGAGAGTGTCAAAAGCCTTGCTGAAGTCAAGGTACACAATGTCCACTGCTATATAACTAAATCCAACTGGCATGAATTGACATACCAATGATTTTAATGACTACTTGTCCTTATCTTCCACACAGTCCACACATACTAATATTAGTGTAGTTGTTGTATCAACAATGTTATATATAATCAAGGATAAATATATTTGGATTGGATCCAAGAAAAGACACCCCTTGTGAAAGCCTGTTGCATACAATGTGTTTAAACATTACATACTTTTATAAGCTTAAACCTCTATACGCTTTCATCTTTCTGCTTATATTTAAAAAAAAGTTAAAATAGCCTTCCTGTGAACTAGCTTTTCATTAAATTTCTCCTAAAAATCTTTCTCCTAAAAGATCTAATACATGAACACTTATTTATATATTAACATTTATAATCAGTATGTAAAATATATTGGATGTATTCACACATTTATTTATACTCTATACTTTTTGTATTTATTTAATATTATACAAGTGTATGTTTATACTTGCTTACTGTATATTTTAACTGCCATAMCTATATTAATCGCATATGTAATTAATATACTTTTACACAAATGCACACACAGTCCCATGAGACAAGTAGATAAATGCTCTCTAGTATCAGGGACTATTCAGATTGCCAGAAACAGCACATTTCATGTATATATGTTTTGGTTTTAATGTTCAAAAGTTAGTGAAAGAAGGTAGGCTTTCTTCCTTTAAATGTCATTTTACATTAGAAGTTTCTCCAAAAAGATGTTACTGAAAGAAAAAGAAAGCAGCTTTCAGTCAAAATATTTAGTGATTATGTAACTCTAATGTCATTGAAGACTCTGGATGCATTTTTCAGCATCCAAACATGAGACAGCAAGTATTCGATGTTTATATTAATGACTGCACATAATGCTCTTTCAAATGCCACTAAAGCAGTTCTAAAGATATTTTAAACTATAGTTRTAGAAGGTCTAAAGTGAAAGAGAAACTTCCACTAACTGAAATGTATTTCAATTAGTTGATAGAGTATCAGATTCGTGCTGCATTAACACGAAAGGTAATTTTAAAAGGCTAAAATATGTTACTTCAAAATACAGTCTCATCAGTTGTTTCAAAATCAAAATTGCAGGTCATCTGCAAAATCATCTGTCACGTCTTGTTCAACCCGATCCGAGCTGTTTCACTTCAAAACATGCTGGAGAGTGTCGCAATCGTAGTTACGATGCCGATTTACTTGTTTGTAACAAAACACTTAAATAATATGTTTCTGAAAGAATATAGTCTGACCAGCTGTTTTCAAATTTACACAAAATACTGGAGGCACCAGATGAAGCGCTGCCTCCCGGCAGGGCCCGAGCGGGCGCCAGAAGAGCGCGGCAGCGGGCTCCAGCCCTCGGACCCTGCCGGCCGCCCCGGACCGGGCGGTAACGCGCCGGCCGCCCCCTCCCGCGCCCCCGGCCCCAGCTGCCCCGGCCCCGGCCGCCCCCCGCTCCCTCCCGCTCTCCGCTGACCACGGTGCTCCGGCTCGCCGGCACGCAGTGGCTGCGCGCTGCTTCCGCGCGCTGTTCAAACAGACGCCGCGTGCCAGCCCAGATACCGGCTCATTTCAGAACTGGGTGACRCGATCCGATAGCAACTTTTACTGGTTTTTAATCCCTGCAGCTTCTGCTTAAGGTAAAAAGCTCAAAGTCCGCGTTCTTCGCAGGCCGCAGCTGCCCCGCGCCACGGCCCCGGGCACCGGCACGCGCTCGRATCCCCGGGGCTGGGCGAGGCAGGAGCGCCGGCAGAAGCGGCCGGATGGYTTCGGAGCCCCCTTTCCTCCGAGTCCTACCCCAAATTAAAGCTTTGTCGCTCCCAGGCCTCTCGACCCGCCGCAACGCTGGCGGGCGGCGCCCGGCGGTGCCGCGACGGCTGCGCGGAGGCCGCTGCAGCAGGCCGAACCTGCCGGGCACGGAGCTCGGCAGCAGCGGGCGCGCGGGCCCGCAGCGACGTGACGACGGGCCTGCGGGGCCGGGCGCGAGAGCCGCCGCGGCACGAACCCGCCGCGGCACGAAGCTCTCGCCGCAGCGCTGCACCGCGATCGCGCGGGACGGAGAGGCAAATCCAGAGGCAGAAACGCGGAGCTGTCRCGTCCTCGATGAAGGGCCTGCGGGCCAAGGCGTCATTTTCTACTGTTCGGCTCCTTATCYTTCTTTCGTGCCTAACACCAGAAGCTCCCCGCTCCGGGGGAGCAGGAGCGTCACGTAACGCAACCCTCCGCGGCGACGTGCCCGGTCACGCACCCCGACAAGGCTCCCGGGCTGTTATCATCACGGGACACTTAAAACTGGCAGCCTTAGCAGCGAGCAATGAACAGTATGTCGGTGTAAATCACCCCCTCAAGGTGCAGAAGCGTACGAGGCTTCGCGGAGATCACACCAGGCCTGAAGCCGGCGTTTTCTACGAGCCAAAAGCTAACGACGCAGCCTGACGAAGGCTTTAACCTGGGAGAAACCGGCCAAAGAAACCAACCTGGCCAAGAAAACACAGCCACGGTGCAGCGGGGACTGCCACAGCTGAGCAAACGTGGCTGCCGAACAGTCACAAATCAAAGCGTAAAATTAAGCCAGAATTCAGCAGTTTTTACACCCTGCACTCGAGCTACGACCGGCCATCGGTGCCCACCGACAGGGAAACTTCCCAGGGCTTTGCAGGCTGTCTCACTCTACAACGCTAAGTCTTCACAACGTGCACACAACCGAGCTGCAAAACGGAAAAACCAGCTCAACAGCAGGAAAAACATGCTAGCTGCAGACAGCACTACATGAAATCCTTCACTTCACCTTGCAGCAAGGCAGAGCTCTCTTTTCCACCTAACACAGAAACGCAGCAGGTAGCCAGAGAATAACATAACAGTAGTAACAAGTTTCTGTTACTTTTTGAACAAAATACTCCTTTTTAAAAAGCAATTATTCTAACAGGAAGCCAGTTACTGCATTAAAAGTATTCTTACAAATAGCATGTTAAAAACCAACCCRTTTTGCCCTCCTCAGCAGGGAAATGTGCTAAAAAACCCAACAACAAAAGTAAAAGTAAACCAAGGCGCACACACTCCCCTCCTCCCTACAACTACAACGCGATTTCCAGTTTGCGGAACTTGCCTCTTAATGCTCAGAGCCCGCAGACTTACAACAAGGCAACTGAAAGGGAAAACAYTGAACTCTGCATTCCCTGAAAGCCTCATCAGTGAAAGGAGCGCCAAGAAACAAAAGGGAATTCGTGTTCACGTATATTTTAATGAGTTTTGGAAAACTAGCAGTAAARTACGATTTCGTTAACTGAAACGAAACACAATTATCTTCGCTTTCACTGCTTTTTACTATAATCTTACAATATACAGCAGCCATTGCAGATGACTGTGTCTACGGCATATCAACTCCCTGACCTCATTCACAGGAATGGAACCACGATGATAATTTTATTACATTCATTTATCATTTCATGAAAAGAACACTGAAATTTACTTCCTATTAGGCAAATTTCAGAGGTATTTTTAATCTCCTTACTAACTACATCGTARTAACACTGTTTTCATTCATATAAACTTACAAACTTATTTCACTCAGTTGCCAGTTTAGTGTCTCTTCTTTTAAATAAAATAKTTGCAGCAGTACTTCTAGCTCCCAAGCATGACTTAAGTCATGTTTTTTCACTTGAAAACAGTAGCATCTTATTATACTTTTGCAGCTAATCTATACCTCCAGGCCACAAAGATTTTTACTGACATATTCCTTATCAAAAAGCATTCTAACCACTTTCAGGCTTGAATGGTCCTTATCTAAGCTAAAATCAAACACTGTTATCGCTTTAGAGCAATACTTCTGGGAAAAAAAGTCACATTCTCTCCCCAGAATAAAACAGCTCACAAAAGTCTAACTGTACAATCTGTTTTAAAAAGAGCAGAACTAAAGATTACTTCAGCGGCAACACTCGCAATCACTGCTACTCCAGTGCACGTCAAAAACTGCCACCGAGATTTACACGAGAGGCGCAGACGCCGGAGGAAGCCCGCACACCGGTCCGACTCGCGACTCGCGCAACTGCATCCCCACYTCTCGCCCTCCTTCCACAACCACAGTAACAGGAGCCAGAATTAAGTAGGAGAAACGGCTACTGCTTCTGCATTTTGGACCAGAACAAAGACTTTCTTAATTAGAAAATTGTTCCCATACCAAGCTGTTATTAAAAAGGAATTATTACCAAAGTAAGCCTAGGCATCTCACAACCACAAATAACTCGCGCCTTGTTTCTGGCATTTAAGACGTGACTAAGTGAGAAGTAAGAGAAGGAATGCCTAACGCTGAGATTACCACATCAGGAGTTATTATTAGCTTGTAACTAGCTATTATTAATAGAAGTAATTATTCGAACAGAACTTCTCTCGGATTGAGAGGTTGGTATTTTCGTTGCACAGGGGTACGGACAGCACAGGTGAATGCCCTGCAACGCAAACCCGCTCTCCTTTGAGCAGGCCCTCCACAGAGCAGCGGCTCCCCCCGAGCGCGCCCGCGAGCCTCCCTCCAAACGCCGGCAGGGCTCCCCGGTCCCGCTCGCGTCTCACAGACCAGACTGCCTCGGAGGCGCGCTAGACAGCGACTCACGGAACGGTGTCCTTAGCACCGCATACCCCAGCCACTCACCCCTGCTCTTCCCCTTCCTGCACGCCTGACACCTGCTCTGGTTCCACATCTTGCTCCTGGGTTTTCTCCATGTGGCAAGAGGACAGCAACAACTCAAACGTTTAGCTGACTGAAGCCTACCCTAGGTAGTGCCTCCAGCAGGTTCAACTTGACCGCACCATCTTCCTCGAAACAACCAACCGTTTCTGCTCCCTCTTGCCGCATTTTGAAGGAAGTGGTAAGCAGTACTTTGCRCTATGGTAAAAAAAAATACGAAAGCAACTTCTAACAACCTCRCCCAGCTCGCTGCCTCGCGAGCCACCGCGGCTGCTCGACCCACTCCGCCTCTCTCATGGCTGGGGGAGGCTGGGGCAGGAGCGCAGGAGGTGGCACGGGAGAACGGAAATGCTCCAAACRGCTGAAAAAGCACCCAGTACGGTTGTACCGAAGGTGGTGCGTAAGGCGAGCAAACCTTTGGCTGTTTCAGAYGCAGAGATTGCAGCCCAGGCTACTGATTGCTCCCATGCAGGCTGCAAATGGGCTGCGTCCCACGGAGAGAGTCATTAACCTCCCTGATAGAGCAAACCGGAAAACAGCTACGCAACAGCAGCAATATCCTGACCCCAAAATAAATACTGCAAACGTGGGGTTTCTGTAGGACAAGTCTAAGTTCGCAAAGGCCCTGCACTCCATACATGCTGTCCTGTTCCAGGTCATGCTTTGCTACAGGTATTAATGCATTTGACATTTATTTGCAGTGCAATTAAGAACCTGATGGACTTGGGCAGCACTGGCGGGGCAGGTGCAGCACGTGCAGCGCACGGCACGATAACGCGCCCCGGGGCAGGCCGTTCCCTTCAACGCGCGCCGGCGAGCACCTAAGGCTCTACCAGAGTCCAAAATCACGCTCACAAGCCGACGCGCATTCACAGGGATCCCGGGGCACAAACGCACCGACGATCTTCACGGCCACAAACCTTCCCCTGAACCAACARATTGGGAGTGGGGAAGTCCTCAAAACTCCTCAAAAAATTAACACTGCAGCTTCTGTGTCCACAGCCTGGCCATGGTATGGGCCAAACCTTCTCAGAGCTGCCGATCCCAAGCCTTCGCCTGCACTGCAGTGCTTACAAGCTTGCCAAATTTTCTATCTACGTTTAAAGTAGGATCTCAGATGTTCAGACCTCAAAACRAAGCCCAAGGTCATGCAATGAAGAAAATGAAATGCTCCCAGCAACACCCAGCCTTCATTCTCTGTCAGGCCRGAATTCAGTGAAAAGTTACATTATTTTAGTTACTGAAGTTATTTGACAAAAGTTCACTTTCACGCCTCTCTTCCTGAGAGCCAAGACGTCAGCACCACGCAAACACACGGACACGTGTTYGTGCAGGAGGGACGAAAAGCCGGCAGCGAAGCGGCCGCCGCAGGCCCACCCGAGGCAGGCGGCGCTGCGCGGAGGGGCCYGCAGGTAACGCCCGCCTCCGAACGGACGCCCGCGCCGCTAACTGTAAAATACTAGAATAATCGTGAACAAAGAAATAATGACCAACGCCTAMCTGAGAGTCTTCAAGTTAAGAATCATTTTTATCGTGTTTGGAGATATACAGCAAAATACCAGTRGTTATTCATCAAAACTACAGGGTTAAACAGAACACTGTGTATTTACACTCTCCCATTATTTAGAATAATTATATTTTTTGATAAAAAAAAATAGTCCAGCATTACAAGACTTTTCACATTCTACCAAGAAACTCCATCAGGATTAATCTCCTAAGCGGCTGTTTTATTTAACAGCGCTGTATYTCCCACGCGAGCGCCCGATGCAGAGGACACCCGGGGGTCGGCTCGGAGAGGAGCGGCGGGACGGACCCCGCGCGGCAGCACGTGCCCCGGGCGGCCCTGCAGCGCCGGCGAGCGGCATGCGACGCCGCGGCGCCGACCCGAACGCGGCTCGCGGGAAAACGCGGCGCTGCCTGCGAATCTGGCAACAGCAACGAGAGAGCCCCGACCGCGGGGGTGAGCCCCGACCGCGGGGGTGAGCCCCACGGGGCCGAGCCCCGACCGCGGGGGCCGAGCCCCGAGCCGCGGGAGCTGCTGCCGCGCGCAGCCGGGGCCCGGGAACGGGAGGCGCCGTGCTCAGGCCGCGGCTTCGGGGGCGAGGGAACGGCGCTCCGGAGGAGCCGCCGCTCGGCGAGAAAAGCCCGTTTCCCAGCCAGCGCGGACACCAGGACAACCAGCCCCTTGCCGCAGCGCGCAAGCGGACGTTATTTAAAATCTAAAATACTTCTGCCGTGCTGTCACGGCTTATTTAAACACACGCACAACACYGGGCAGCTATGCCAAAATCCGACACATTCCCGAAACATGAGTAACATCCGAAACCTCCAGGCAATGCCAGGAAAAGGACGGCGAGTTAAAGACTTATTTATTCCAGTGCTTGTAATAAAATGGCTTCCCCTCGCGCTGCCGGCCGCAGCCGCCCGGGAATCGAGGGAGGAAGCACCAGCGGGCACCGGGAGACCCAAAGCGTCGTGCAGGACCTGGCGTCAGGACGCGTTTCTGGGCCGCTTGCTTTAACCTCTCGTATATTGCTCTAAATAGCAAACCACGTTTAACTTTCCATTTTTGGAACGAAACCGGTAATTTCAGGAAATAAAGTTATGAAGTTGATATAAAACTTTTTTTTTCAATAAATAATATGAAACATTCCACTAGCAATACCTTGAAACATGCCCTAGCAGAACTGACTGATACTGAATTTGCACGACAAACTCCCTTTCATTTGAGGACATTTAAAAGGTCTTTATTCTTCTTTAATTAATTTTAAATGTGTGTTAATATAAGTGAGTTCTACTACATTCCTCAAGTTTCTTTGGTGGATAGCAAAAGATAACTACTGACTCTTTTCTTTTTAACTTTTTCTGTTTTACCAAAAAAATAAGCAATTTTCAGTTTGAAAGATGACTCCAAATGGCAAAGATTAGCACCACTGCATTATATTGCTTCTTCTACATCTGTTGAAAAATAAGGGCTCCTGAAATAAAAGCCTATATAGGAGTTTTCTCTAAAAGCTACACACAAATATAGTATGCTATACACTACTTGATAATACATTAAAACTATATATTATATATATAGCATTACAGTGTGCATATACATACATAAAATAGTTCAGATAGTATTTATAAATACTATATGGCATTATATATATGATGTGCATAACTATATACACACACAGGGGAGGAACAGATTGAATTTGTTGTAATAAGCATTGAGAAAAGAACACGCCATTACAAAACCACTTAAACGCATTCTGAAAAGTTTACAGGTAGAAGTACAATAGAAAAGATATAAAGTTTTCCCCATATTAATATCAAACCTTCAATTCCTTTTACTCATTGCATTTGCTGAATTTAACAAACTATCATTTACAAGAAAAACCTAAGCAAGCTGCACAGAACACATTCCTGACAAAATTATTTAAAATCATTGTTACTGTGAGACTTGGCAAACTAAAAGCCATATGAAATGAAAACCATATCTAGCAGGAGGTAAATAACCCCAAGAGTACAAATTGTGCTAACATGAATGAGACAAACTTTAAGCTTATGGCATCTTGTTAAAACTGGGACGTGGAAGCATCACATAAAAGGAGCCATTATTGGACTATTAATAGTGAGAAAGTTGTATGTTCCTGTTAGAGAAATTCATCAGTAATTGCAAAATGGGGGGGGAACCCCAACAGAGTCCCTATCATTACATTCCTGAAGCCTTATTTACGCATTGAGGTCGCTATGGGCAGCTGCTGGCTTTGCTTACAGCACTCTACTCCGGAAGCCAAACGCAAAGCGCTTCCTAAGGAGCGCAGCGGCACTCCCGCGCYCGCACTGCGGCGTTCGCCTGATGAAATTAAACGCAGCGGGAACGCCTCTCTGAACGCGGCGTGGAAGCCCGCCCGTCGGCCCGCACTCAAACAAACCAGCWACATCCAGCAATAATGTTTACTGTTTCATTTCAGGATTATTTACTGTGGAATASTGCTGCTCACATTTAAAAACCAGTAATTCACAAAACTAGAGGGAACAGATTTCCAAAAGGTAAGTGGAGCTGGGAACTATTTCTGCCAACAGCAGTGAGTGAGTAAGGCAGGACTGGAAAACTCTGCTATGGTGGACAATATTAAGCACGTCAAGAAGAATATAATTGTCAAATTGTTCACTAATACTGTTTTTTTTTTAATTACAAACACTATGAACCACTCAAATCACACAGACCTTAAATGACATCTATCACTATTTCTTGTTCTTCCCCCCCTTCATTATCCTACTTATTCTACTTTTCTGTTCTATTCAAGAAGTCTTACCTTTTCCTCCTGTTTCTTTTCCTCATCAATGGCAGTTTTACCTTTTGTTCAGACTTCTGGATTCCATAACACAGTTATCTTTCCACGACATTTGTCCATATATGTACAATTAAGAGATACCACCTTCCTAAAAGCCACATACTGCAAGGACACACACACACTGGAGTGCTCCAGCGGGTTTACGTTCCCTCGGCAAGCTACCCACTGCTTATAGTGTATCCCAGAAAACTGAGGCAACTTGAGATCCAAAAACTGTAGGAGCTCAAGATGCAAAACATATGCAAGTCTTGCAACCATGCTGAAGAATCACCAACAAGATAGCAAAAAAGCTAGAAATGGTCATACACAGCTCCTAAAAAATTTTAACTTTTGCCTCCCCATCTCTGCCTCTGGAACAGGAGGAAATCACTGACAGGTTTAGGACATGCTAGAAAGCAACAGCTTTTGAAAAATGTTAACCGTTTGTCTTCTGTGGGAACTGAACATGGATAATACCACAAAAAAAAAAAAATACAGTAGTTGTAATTATTCCCCCCAAACACCAATTTTTCTAGTGATTTTTAAAATATTATCCTCTGCTAAAACTGGTAAATAGTGTAGCTATTATTTTAACGAATACCTTGCCTCGTTGAAGATTAAAATAAACCAAATCTCGTTTGTCACCCCGAAGGACGTTCTGGTCTAACTTCGTGGAACGCCGCCATCCACGCTCTGGACGAGCGAGGACGGCGCTGGGCAGCAGGGCGCTCTCCATCCCCGCGGCCCGCGCGGACCCGGGCAGCGGAGAGACCCCGCTCGAAAGGGACCGGGCGGGAGCTGCTTCCAAAAGCGGCCTGCAGCGTCTGATCGTCTGAAAAACCTGGGGCAGCTGTAGATTTAAGGATGATGGTTATTTTTGTTATTGGTTAGCTTTTCCTTAATAGAGGGAATTTCAAGTGATTTTTCTTTCTCATCTCAYGATAAATGAATGTTCTACTGATCAATAAACTAAGAAAAAGTTTTTATTATTTATAGTCATAATTTTGAATACAGTCACATTTTCCAATACAAACTCTGTTGACAAATTTCTGCTCTGGCTGCAAAAACCAGCTGCTGGCTAACGCCAATACAGCTCTCATGATAGATGAGGCGGCAGAGAGTTAGTCTGAGGGTTTTGCTGCCTGCTGAAGTCGTCCCTGAAAATAACTCCAGTTCAGACAGTTTGGCCATTCCTACCAGCTCTCCAACACTTATTTTACTACAGTTTAAAGACACATCAGAATTTAGTACAGCAACCTCTTAATAAACAATTCTGGGACAGGACCACAGTATCCAAACACGTAAGCACAAGGCGTATTTGGTGTGGAATGGGACAGCCTGATACATGGTATTACAAAATGTTAGGTAAATATAAATCCAATATTTTCCAAGAGTTAAGGGAACAAATCACTGCTGTATATCAAGATAGCTTTCCTCATATTTTGGTAYACCCAAATTTTCTTCAGTTACATAACATGAAAAAAATGCACCTTCCATTTCTTTTCCTGGTTCTTTCAAAGTTATCATAAAGACTGTTTATTCATATTTACATATGTTGTACTGTTAAACTTCTTAAATTCAATGCCTACATATAACACCAATTAGTCTGAGTCATGTATTGGCAACTACTGTCCTACCCAAGAACTCCTCCCCAAAATAAAGCATATTTCTAAAGGAGTTTTATGTCTTCAGTGAGAGAGGCCAGTCCAAAGAACACATTGAAAAGGTTTATTCCACAGTGAAGTGAAATCTGATCACTGAGCATGCTGAGTAATACTTAAGAATATGTTAAGRAAAAAAAACTTACTGATTTTAGATTTGTAGGCATCTAAAGTCTCTAAAAACATCCTCTAAAACATAAAGCTGATTTAACACCCTGAAGGTAAAATGGCCCGTGGATTCAAAATGCATTTTAAGAATATAAAGAATGACAGCAACAAAGAGCATAGAGAGTAAATTAACAAAAATTACACAAGCCACTGTAAAAAGTGTTTGTTCTCTAAGATTATTAAAGCAAAACATGGAACAACAAAGAAGTCAAATATCCAACCATTTAGCTTACTATATGAAACTCAGAAAATGACAGCAGTCAGGAATGTGTAAACGCGTCCTTAGAGTAAGTTAGGGGAGAACTCAGAGAGTTTCAGCCAAAGCTCTGGTTCAACGTCTCGCGTCTTCTCCTCGCGCTGCCTCCGGCGGACGGGCCCTCGCGCAGCCGGGGAAGCGAGCGCGACTCTGACGTCGCGAGTCAGAAAGACGTCAGAAAAAATGATTGCGTTTGACAATTTTATTGCCGCAGCAGATTCCTATTAACAGTAATAATGTCAAGTAAGAAACTGCACGATTGGGCAAAGATTTTGCATGCCCATTATAATTATGTTTTATGCTAAGGGAGGGATGAGCCCAGAAAACGGAGGTACCGGCCGGGCATCGCTCCCGCAAGGCGCAACACACGCGGATGCTGCGTGAGCAAACGTAAGGCAGCGTCCCGCTCGCTGTTGCTCCTTCTCTCCGAAGCGCTTCCTTCCACCGTTTACGATCAAATCTGCTGCCTTCTCCACGCAAACAAGAACCACTTTCAAGCAAGGATTTGTGATGTAAGAGCTGTTTCGATGGTACAAGAAGGTTCCTGACGAACACCCTTGTGTTCGGTCACCCCCGCACACGGAGCACCTTCACGCACTGCTGCAATACCCCTGCACCACGATTCCCGAATTAGTGTTCCTGGTTACGGATACTACCGCACTCCTGCCCAAGCGGCAGGAAAATACAACACACGACTCTGGGGGGAAAAGCCCCCGATTTTCCATTCAATAAAGACAACGGATTTCTGCTATTTCATACTCTCCCTCACCATGCTACACCCTTGGGCATAYGCCACTATAAACAGTTCAGGGCAGCCTGAATCACCAGTAATCCCCACGGTGCCCTGAAATTCACTGTAACTTGACCACATAACACAACGTGCTCAGATGACCAGAGACAGTTTCTGAAAGCCACTAAATGTTTATCTGACCCCTTGTGAACTCTTAATAAAATACTTGGCTGTACGGGCAGACAAACAACTAACATTTATACAAGCTACAGTTCCCGCTGGGAGCGTATCAGTTATGGCCRGCTACCAGCATTGAAGCTCCTTGATCTCCAAGCTCCTTATCCTGGGGTAGCTGAAGGTGTGTCGCTGTCAGCTGTGCTGCAGAGACCCAAACCTTAGTAACTGGCCCAGGCCCACTAAAAACGCAGAACCAGCCTTAAAAAAAAAARGAGCTATAACAAACAGTATTTTTAAAAGTCTGCTCCTCCTGAGCGCTGTGTTTGTGTCCGCTAAATTGCCAGGAATTAAAGTAAGGAGAAGTCCTGCTAAGCACCTTCCCCACGTATTCAGCTGTATTACGTCAGTCCGAGCAACATGTTTATCATGGACCGTGATGCAGCGTGTTGGGTACACGGCTGATAGAAGAATCACAGACCAAGATTAAACAGGAGAACAATAACGAAAAAGAAGGAAAAAGAAAAAAAAAGAAAAAAAAAGAAACTCCCAGGAGGCCGAGAAGCAGGCCCTAACAGAGTCAGGGTGAGCATCACTCGGACAAAATTTCCCAAAGGTCCCCRAGCAAGTTGCACCAACCATCCGTCTGATCTCACCAACACTACTGTACGTGATTGCACTTGGCAGTATCTGAAACAATATTTTTGCTTTAATGGTTTTTCTAATGTTAAAAAAACTCCCAAGAACARATACCTTGTCAGAAGTGTAAACGCCATGTGTATCCTAAGCAAAAACACACTACACATTATTTATCACAGCATGGGGGAAAAACAGAGTCATGAACAGATTAGAGAAAAATTAGAAAACTAGCTTATGCTCAGGCCACTGAAATGCCAACTAATGGACAGTTAACTAAAAAAACACTTCTAAATTCTTAAAATAATTTGTCATTTTACTAAGATACATGATCAAAGACTTTTTTTTTTCCTTTTTGGCAAGACAAAGAATTTCCTYGAGAAACTTCTACTCGGTAGGTTTTGAAGGTCAGAAATAACCCATTTGCGAGTAACAAGAGGAAAAGCCGCGATCGTGCCGCCGGCTGGTCTTCGCGTTGCCAGTTCTGAAGCACACGGCCATCCCGCCCTAAAGCACCTTGCTCCGGCCCCTGCTCAACCAAAACGGCATTCTGCGGCGAGGAAGAATGAACTGTCCCAGTTTACACCTTGAATCATTCGACGAATCATGCTATTATTAGACTTCACTGCTCCTCTGAAGTGACCTTTCGGATAGCGCATAAGCTGATTAAAACCCGTATTTTTATCCTRGCTCAAATGTTATAAAAGAAAATGAAAAATATACTGAAAATGGAAATGAAAAATATTAACTATTTCATTGCACCAGTCATGTYGCATGATTTCATTCTGTAATATAACTTCTTTTTGTTGGAATTTATAAAGTTATGAAAACTCAACTCAGATTATTGACAATTTGTGTTTAATCAACTCTTAGAGATAAAAATTCTTAGAGAAAAAATAAGTTCCCATAGATAATCCAGAATTATTTCCTGCAAGGTCATTACGATGGGCAGTGATTCATGTAAATTCACAAGCARTAGTGTAACTGGTAATGTAATTTTTTAGGGTAAAGAACAGAAAAGAAAACCTTCAACAGTTCGCTTCATATCGCACATATTTTTTTAAAATCAGCTGCTAACTTTTTCCGGGAAAAGAAGTAACACACGCTCGTTTGTATCCTGAAATTTGGCACAGTGAGCTGACGTATACCTTTAAATTTCATTACAGCAGAGTAAGAAGGCCAGAAACTCCAGAAAAACTTGCTATAAATATTTGGTTAGAGATGCTAATTCCCGTGAAATTCAGGAATAAGAGAAGGCAAGAGCGAGCCCTTGCCGATTCCTCGCTCCCCGAAACTCGCCCCGCGGGGACCACGCGGCTGCGGCGGRGACCACGGCGCCCGAGCCCTGCGGACGCCGGCTCGGCGCCGCGAGCGGGGCGTGCGGGCGCTCTTCGCTCTTCCCCCTCCTCCTCCTCCTCCTCGGGGCGGCCTGGAGCCCTCGGCCGGCCGCGTTCCCGCGGGCAAGGGCCTTCCCCAGCGCCGGCCGCGCCGCGCCGCGGGGCTTGGGCAGGGAGCTCCCGCGCCCGTGCCCCGCGCCGCGCTCGCCGGCGGCACGCCGACGCCTGCGATTCCCACGCAGCAGGGAGCCGCTGCTTCCCTGCGCCAGGTTTTTGGGAGAGAAAAACGCCCGGCTGCGCGCCCGGCAGTGAAAGTTTAGTTTCCTTCCCTATTTCCATGGGTTTTTAGCTCTATGATACAGGAACTATTTAAGATAGGATTATTCAGTTTTCCCTGCCATAATTCCAAATCAATAAACATGTATTGAAATTTCACCTAATTTTTAATCAAGAATTAAGCAGACTCATAAATTTGACAGATATTAGATTCTACTGTGGGACAAAGATGCATCTCTTTCATGGAGATTAAAATACTTATGTTCTGAAGTACAGAGACGTCCTGCAAACTTGTGCGGTTTAATTCACTGCATGCAATTCACAGCATTTACATTCTAAATAAAACGAACAAGTTCCCCAGTGGGGCCCCTTCTTCCTCTCCATTTTTTTCTTGTTTCTCTTATTTTTCTTATTTGCATGTAGAAAACCTAAGATAAGGCAATGATAATTTTTCTAAGATTAAGCCACCACAGTCTTCACTGTGGGGATGTCAACAGTAAGACACTGCACACAGAGCTTTAGTTGTCACTTTGGTCATTAAATACAAAGCAGGTWAAATTTGCCTTCACTTAAAGGTCTTTGCATTAGGGCAGCTGTTTCCAAAAAGATTTTTAAAAATGCTTATGTCAGACAAAAATAATTCTTTAATGTCAGCTCTCTCCATCGCCAGTTATGGTTACTGTGAGATTTTTCCATACTCAGCTAGCACATCATTACCTGCAAAGCCCACATCTGCAAAGAACAATAAATACTTCGCTTGCTTAGTTAAGATCAGGCATATTTTAGTACAGGAAATAAAAAACGTGCAATAGATCTCAAATACTACCACCACAACTGCATTCACTTCTGAAAAGGCRTTCTGCTTTGGCTGTGCACTTATGTGCACTGAATAGTTGCTTTTTTGCATTTCATGCTGCACGTGTTATTAAAAACTAAAAGGCTAGTATATAGTCTGATTTCAAAGAAACAGAATTTGTTTTACATTGATACAATTGAATATTTCATTATTAATCTTTTACATTCAGTTTTTAAGTGCATAAAATCATTTAGGCTCCAAATTACACATAAAATACAATTATGTTTCATGCTCTTTTTATTTTAACTTCTGATAGTCCTTTTTTTCTTGGTGCTACGTTATTAGTGTCAGATTAATTTTCCAATATTCAAAATCATAGGATTCAACTTAAAATAGTTTTGTCCACCTCYGAGGCGCTTACTGAACCACAACGCACAGGTTCATCACGGGATCGGGCAGAAAGCTTCAACAGCAACGTTKCTGTGGAATGTAAATCAATGCAGCGGGCGAACTGCCGCCCCATCCGCTGCGCCTCCGCCCCGAGCTCGCGAAGCCGCCGCGCCGCCGGGACCGCTCAGCTTCCGCTGCCGGGCTCCTGCTTCGCGGCGGGCAGCCTAGGAAGGCTAGAGGCGAGGAGGAGACGTCAAAGGGACGTTCGCTCAGCGTCCCTCGAGTCACGCGCAAGGGAAGGGCAAGCCCCTAACCCTCCAACGCGCTAAGAGCTAGCCACGCATCTTCAGATCACACAAACCTGCCAGAATCCCAGGCTGCTGTCTGAATCTTCAGTGAACTTGCGTGACAAAAATAAATTAGCTGGACCTGCTGGAGGACCATACGCAGATACACCTCTGCTGTCCTCACCGCACAGCCCGTCGCTCAGCTGGTGTCTCAGGTCTACCTGGCGAGCTTTAGCTCCGTGGGCAGGGAACGGGAGCCCCGCGCGGCTCCAGGCCGGGCGGCGAGGCTGGCAACACGTGTGTGCGCTCACGTACACTGGTATTTTGGAGTCAGCTTGTAGCACAGCTAGCGTGCCTTGAAGAACATCTTCTGTGAGCCTACCACTTACAATTCACAAATTTATAACTTAAGTRCTTATTTTGTGCCAAATCAATGAGCATTTGAAAATTAATTTACCTATTTACCGCCGCCGCCGGCTCGGCTCGGCTCTCCCGGAGGGGGCACGGAGCGGCGGCCCCACCGCCGCGGCGGGCGCTCTGCCCGCCCCGGGCCGCCCCGCGCTCCTCCTTCCGCGCCCTCGGACGCGCCCCAGGCACGGCCGCCTGCGACCCGCAGAGGTGATCCAGCCCACCTGCAGAAAGCCGTGCGTTCACGCGTTTTTTTCAGCTTTTCCCGTACGGGTTTGAAGCGACTCGCAAGGCACGAGGCGGCCTGCAACAGAGCCCCGGCGCACGCGGGCCACGCGCCGCGCTGGCGTGCTCCCGGGTTAGGAGCCCCGTCACCGCCGCTTCCGCCAGCGCCGACGCTCAAAGCCTCGGGCGGCCCCGTCACACGCGTGCTGGACCTGAAAAGCACAAGGCTGATGCTCCTAACCAAGCACGTCACATATTCTGGCTAACGGTTTCTAATTCCACGCTTCTATATATTGGAATATTTGGAGAGAAATTCATTCATCCTATCAATTTATCATACTAAATGTTTGCAAGACTACACACATTCCTACCTTCAGACAAAAGACAGATTCTGTAAGACACAATAATGCAGACTCATAAGGTGAGAAATTCAAAATACACCAGTGTATTTGTCAGTTAGAAAGAATATGTTGCTCCAAAAGGAAACATTTCAGATTAAAATTTCCATTGGTGTAGAAGAAAAGAATACTGACAACCGGTGTTTTGCCAAATATCTCATTTGGACTCAATATTAATGTAGCTAATATTGTGCAAATAAGCCAAGTTTGAATACATTTTAAAGCTGCATTTATSTCATTCATTTAAAAGAATTAACTCATCTGAAAGGTCACAACATGCCATCCGCAGCCTTCTGAATTTCAAAAGAAATGCTCACTACCTGGGCTGAGGCAGCAATCAGCAGCTCCTTGCGGCTAGCCCAAAGGCATTAATTCACACCCATTTTTAAAAAAAAAAAAAAAAAAAAACCACAGAGAAACCATTAAAACTAATGTGGACCTTGCAACTCAATCATACGCAAAAACGCCACTAGTCTGCCCAAGGCTAGAAATGTCTATTATGGATTGCTGAAATCTGAAAAGCTCTATGCGAGTAAACACACTGCCGCGTAACTGCAAGCTGCATCACCAGCTCCGCTGCAATCATTTCCCACCAAGCGTAGCTCACTTGCGTTTATAATAATTCAGTGTGCTGGCAGGCACGCACGCTCTGATAGAGTTTCTAAAAATAATGAAGTGTGAGCAATACAGCCACCAGCAGAGCCGCCGCCTCCAAATCTTTAGAGGAAGAGCGCAAGACTGCGTGTGTGAAAATTGAAGAAGATTGTTTAGTTTTTCAGCAATAAGAGCTAGTTCCACTTCGATGGAATTTGGAGCAAAGAAATGTATTCTGGAAACAAAAAATCATGCTTGAAGTAGATTTCAATTAAATAAGTGGCTAGCATATTAGTAACTTAAAATTTTTACAACACAGGTACTCTACAAGATAAATGTAGCACTGCTAAAATGCACAAAAACTACATTTGGTGAGTTTTTCACCATCCAGGATGACACATACAGAACTTAATGGATATAATTTTTACCTTTAATAATGCTTTACATTTAGCAACATGAAAATATTTTAATTAATTTTGACTTTTAAAAAAATTTTAAATAATACTGCTATGTTATTCCCCTAATTTGGTATGACCAGCTCTTTGCTTTTACTATTTTTTTTTTTTTTTTTAAAAAAAACACTTTTACTTTACTCTTTAATCTTTACTTACTGGATGTGTAGCAAAAATAATTTCAAAAATAGACCAAAGAGAAAATCTGGTTTTGAGGAAAAAATTAGACAATTTTTTTTAAACATTAACTTCAGGTACAACTTAGGGATAATATTCTCAAGGACGATTATGATCAGTCTTTAAATTTCTGTTTGGAAGGACTCTCAATGTTTGATGAATACCCTTCTTTTTCATTTCACAGTAGCCAGCTCTCTGTAATAAAGCACCCAACTTTCCACACCCCAGAGGTCTACATCTCTGTGCAACCAGCAATACGATGAATGCCCAAATTAATGCTGATTAAGTATGCTCCTGTTACTTTGTCTGAATTTGTTGTAAAAACTAATGTTATATATCTATTCTTTGATATTACGCATTCCTAAAACAAGAGGATTAAAAACGTAAGCTTAAATAAATAACTGAAGGAAAGTATGTATGCACTAGTCAGCATATACAAACCTACAGCTCTGTCTCCCTTTTACTGGAGATGAAAGTTCCACTTGTAAAGTTTATATTCTCTCATTCTTTCCTAGAACACACAAATACATCCTGGAAACGCTGCTCACCAGGGAGGTTAATTCTCTTCAGAATAGTCTGAAATCGAAGAGGAAGCTTTCCACCCAAGCAGCTGAAAAACTGGCTGGTCTGACACCCAACTGTACAGCGCCGTGCACAATCTGCACAACTGACCTAATCAGAAACAGATTTTCCTRCGGGCCTCCATCTCCGGAATACTACCAATTTATTTCTCAAGGCCTGAGGAATCAGCATCACAAACCTGAAAACAGGAATGCTATTTTGGTAATGTTAACGGCTGAGCCTTTAACTCAAGAATTATGTTTTTCCACTTACATAAGACAGGTCAAAATTTTGCTGGCTTTATAGTGTCACAGAATTTAGAGAGAGGGAAAGTGATATATATGTAAAGTTTTTATTTATTTATTTATTTTTGTTAAGGTGACTAGGAAACCTGCATGGTCCTACTGTTGATTTTACTGACTTTTTTTCCTACACAACTGCTATCATTTCAAGGCTACCATGCCACCCTATTAAATGAAAAAAAAAAATAGAAAAAAGGATTAGAGTTTAGACAAATCTTTGCAGTAATAGATTTTACAAAGTGATTTAGTTCTGAAACTAAGTAAACAGAATAAAATCTGGATTTAGAATAGCTTTCCTGAACTATAACAGTCATAAAAAACGTCCATTCTTCATTACTTGACAGCTTTCCTCAAATAGAAAAAACAGCTGAACACTGCAAAAAGCAATTAACACTATGTCTGTTTTATAATCTGTAATTTTCCGTGGCTACAACCATGCTGACACTGTTCCGCCTGGCACCTTCAGTGTTAAGACYGTGTCAGCAATTCCATTATAAATTCAGGGCCTTATAAACTCAGCTTTAAAGAGATCACTGTGTACTGAAACTCAGCATACAATTTTTCCATGCAGGAGCAAATGGTTTATTACTGCTATAAAAAAAAAAAAAAGAAGAAGAAGAAGAAGAAATAAAAGGGAAAGAGACAGACATGATATTTCCAGCTCTTCTATTCAGCGCTTTATTCTTGTTTCTTTACAGAGAAATAGCAAAAGATGTGGCTTTCAGGGAGAAAAAATAAAACCTCCAACAGTGAAGTGTAATAAAATCCCAAACTGTTTCCCGGGGAACTCTGGAAGCGGGCAGGGACAGACAGCGCTGCTGGTCCCCGGCTCTCCGACGCTTTACCGGGACAAGCGGCCCCGGACTGCCCCCGCGGAGCACCCGGGCCGCGGCCGGAGCCCCGAACCGCGGCGAGCTCCACGGAAGGGCAAGCAAGGGGGGGCAGGTGATTTCCAGAAAAAAGGCAGAAATTGCCCGTACGAGGGGGACCCACAGCAGCCTGTGAATACGGCGAACGCCAGAGCAGAGGAGCAGGGGGAGAAGGTCAACCCCTGGACAGGCCGGGGGGTGCCCGGCGGGGCGGTCAGGGCGGAAGCACGGCGCTCGCTTCACCGTAGCTGGACGGCCAGCTAAGGATCACACGCATTACGCTCTAGAAAAGCCCGTTACAGCCCAAACCGCAACCCCAGCAGTAGGGTCTAACTCAGACGCGCGCAACACGCGAGACGAACCTCCCCGCGCAGCATCAGCGGCCTGCGCCCCAGCAGGCGAAGGGGCTCGTGGAGGCGCAGAGCCCTCCGCACGCCCCCGGGCTCCCAGGCCCGCGGTGGGCGAGCTGCACCGCTTCAGCTCTCCTGAGGAGACCTGGAAAGCAGCATCTGCCTCTGAAACAACCCTCTGCTTTCTGTTCCAGGTAATCTTTAAAGCCTCCTGGTAGGATGAAGAGCAGCAAACGAACTGTTAACAATCTCCACTTCTTGCTCTGTGCCATTTAAATCTCCGTACCGCACTCAGCTCCCCAAGTGGGAGCACAAACAGTTCAGCATAGCTCAACCATAAGCGTCATGTTCTCAACATCAGGAGTGTGAGTGCAGCCAAATTTAACTTTCTACACAGCTAATTGCCACTGTATCTGGACGGACGGATGAGTGGACAGACAGGAGGAATCCCTCTGATGCTAAGTACGTTGTCATTCTTCGTGTTAGCGCTCACTGGAGTGAGCGCTGGTTCTCATGCAGCTCATCATCCACAGGAAACCCAGACTCTGAACAGCTCCAAATGTTCATGAGGGACAGGACTGCCCTGTTCTTGTCCACTTAACTCTTTGGAGTTCCTGGACACATAAGACTTGGTTTAGAAGTTATAAGCGGAGCGAGCATACCTCTTCTCCACAAAAAACCACCACTGTTTCCTACACTTAATGAAAAAACACCAGAGTAAGGGCCAGCTRAAGATGATGAAAAATGTAAAAATGAAGTACTGAGTATCACATCAAGAATAGGCTGGTGAACAACCAGAGGAGTCAGCAAGAGCAGCAACATAAAAATCAAAATTATAATCTCTATCTCAATGTATTGCATTAGGTAAGCTCAAACAAATCATCTCTTGCAATGTTTACTTGAGCAAAGAAAAAAAATCCTTTTCATTAAATTTATTCTTTAAAGATATCCAGTAGATTTTTGTGTGACGATCAGCAACACATAATCCACTTAATTTCTCAATCCTGTCTCGGGAAAGAAACTTTCTAATTTGCCTTAGTTCACATCAAAACATTAAAGGTAAAGCTCTTAATGGATTTTATTAGCCCAAATGGATCAGCTTATGTACCAAAGAAGAAAACAACAACAATCAATCCAGAAGTGAAAGTCACATTAACCAAAAATGCTCATTATTTTGCAAACTGCACTGGTGATAATACAGAGCATTTTTATTCCTGCACTGCCCTTTTGCAGGATCACAAAATAGCACKCCGCTAACAAAACGGGGCACACAGCAAGCACAGGCAACTGCTACTTGTTCATTAGGAAGTGTTGGAGGTAGGTCGGGTTACAAGATGCAATTGCCAGCTAAGAAATTCTTTTCTTAGCTCCCAACTGGGTCCAAGGCACAGCGCAGAGCTCTGAAAGAAAGGGATCAGGAAAGCAAGTACGGTGGTGGAAGCGTGGTCTGCAGATGCAGCCAAGCAAAGCTTCTCTGGGAAGCCATCAGCTTCACAGCACTGCAAACAACAGGTACTTCATTTGCGTTACACCTTGCAGCGAAGGTTTAGCTACCTGAGACGTTTCCTCCTCGAACACCACTCCGCGCACCCTCTCCCGAGCTCGGCGAGCAGCGCGCCGACGCGCAGCCACCCCAGAAAGGAGCGCGGCAGCACCAACGCTGGCACCCACAGCACGTAGGCGGTTAGGAGAAACAGCCGATGAAACTCTGGCTACAGAATAAACATTCTCCTACAAAAGCATGGTATTTGTCTTCCTTTAAATAAAAAACAAAGTCAGGTTAAATGTACTGTATTTTTGCTTCCAAAGCGTAAAATCAAATAATGACCATTTCCCTCATTTGAGATCCCTGTTTTGCCAAGTCAAACTGAAACATCCCAAGATTTCCTTATCTTGGATAGCCCTGTGGTACAGTGCTTCAAGAGCTTTTGACAAAAATTGGGATGATGATAATAAAGCCAATCTCTGAGACCAGTGAAGTGGCATTTTTCACTCTGTCTGATAACATACGATWCAGTACATCACGTTCACATCCCTCTTCTGACAAGCTGCTGCCGTTACTTTGATGGGTCAGCTGTACAGACCTAGAAATATTGTAGTAGAGCTTCATGTGTGAGAAAGGTCACTAAAACTGTCGACTTCTTTAAACTTATATTTTAATCCTAAATAAAGCAGAAACATGTGACTTTTTTAAAAGACAACTAAGCATTAGATAGTGTTTTGGTAACTTCGTTGAGTACCAGCACCAGTAGTTCTCCATATATTGATCAGAAGTCTCGCTGACGGGGCTTTCTCCTGCGACAAACCCACAAATAAATGGTATCCACTATAATCAGTAAAAGAGAGAAAACTCACCTCTCCAGGTGGGAGATAAAAGACAAGACAGAGTTTTAAACTGTGTGGTTTACCTAATGGTAGCCCTTTTAAAAGTGCACTGCTAGCTCTTCTTTCAAAAAGAAAGCTTTTCATTTTGAGAATTATGTTCTGCATCACACGAAGACACTAACGTAAGCAGGGGGCAACAGCAACGCGCAAGAGACATCACCGGAGCTACCCAAGACGGCGAGGAGAGCCACGGAACCAAGAGCAGCGCTCATCCCCTCCAGAAAAAGCAACGGTGCACAGAAATTAATTGTGGCAGTTCTGTACAGGAATTCGGATTCCCCCAGCCTGCAACACCTCCGGAGCCACGCCGCTGTCGCTCGCTACTCGTGTTGTAGGACTCCAGCAGACAACTCTGCCTTCCCTCTACATGGTCTACTTCAGGAGTTGGCTCCACTCCAGATTATCAAAATTATTCCCAATTAAGCGTAAAGCCCGCCGTAGCCTCCCACCCAGCGACAGGCAGGGGCCCCGCGGGAGCGACGCGCCGACACCCCGGCCCCCGCCGCGGATCGGGGCGGCGGGAGGGGACGCTGGAAAGGCCCCGACCGCGGGCAGGCGCGGGACGCCGCAGCCCTTCCCGGCACGTAATCCGCCCGGAGCCGCGCGTTCGGCGCGGCCGGAGCTCGGGCACGTCGCCCCCTCCGCCGCCGGCCGAGGCCCCTCCGCGGCGCCCGTGCAAAGTCGTCGGGTCCTCCGACCCCAGCATCGCGCCCCCCTGCTCATCCTGAACTACCCCACGTAAATTTAGACGCCCCAATTCCAACTGCTATCTCACAAGCGTAATTAGATTCTCTATACTTTCATAACAGAATTTATTCTAAAATTATGTCTAAGRAAGGAAGGAAGGAAAATAAAAGCTCAGTTGTAAGAAACGTAGAACTACAGAGGTCTAGTGTTATCATTTCTGTTAAGCAACTAAGTATATCCGAATACTACTGCAATATTTTGCCAGGGCACTTTGTATTTTTCACCCCAACAAAGATGCCATTGTAGCCCTCTAAACAGTTGTCCAATACGTGGGATTTTTGAAGTGTGGTTCCCACACATACAGATTAGCACTCACAGATCCCTAATTATAAACAATGTATTTGTTATATGCCACAGTATATGCACACACTCAGCAGCAGCCCATTGCATCATATATAAAAATCAKATTAGTCAAAAGAATTTGTAATGAGGCTTCCAAATAAAAATGTTCAAAGACTGGGTGCAAGCTCTTGTTTTACTTAATATTTTATAATAACTTGTAATGAAATACATCCTGCTTGCCCCAAAACACTTCTGTCTAAAACAGAAGATATTTGAAAGGTCATAAACACTTGGTTGCAGCAGGACTGCAGACGCCCGCATGAATGTTTTCACTCAAGATAAATAAGGCTGTAGCAGCTGCTGCTTACAGCCCCAGGCCCATGCCCTATATCAATCAAATACACGCAAACAAGCTTAACTGGGAGAGTCCAGATTTCTTCTTTTTCACCTCAGTAACTTTAAAACACAGTAACTTTTACCTTTAGCTTAACAGATCAAGTATTTCACACACCCTTCCTCAGCATCACAGATCCTCCTTCAAAAAAGTCTACGGGGAAGATTAAAAATGACATCTCAGCATAAATGAAGTATGATTTTCATCAAACTGTTTTTATTGCCTACATTTCCTACGGCAACTGGCCTAGCCCATTCCCCTCCATACAAGACATTTCCGGGGTCAACAAAAATACAAGAAAACTAGAATAGTAGAAAAATGTTTATGTTTCTACTGAATTTCCATTTCTGAAACTTTCTGCACTGAAGAATCTAAGTCCTGTTTGGAGCGGGTGCCTCTGTGACTGCCACGCTCCACGGCTCACTAAATTGATTTCTCACGCTAAGTAAAACTAAGGGCACATAGGAACAAACGTCAYAGTTCTCTTCTGGGAAGTATGCCTAGGGTACAACCAGAGCAGAGCAGCGATTTTGGGGGGTCACGCTTTGCGAAAGAGAGAACTGTTGCAGCGACACAGGGCGAAGATGCACATCTCGGCAAGCCGCACAAACCTCCGACACTTGCCACTGGGTTTGACCCACTGCAACTACTTAAATAATTGTTTATAGCAGTTCTCCATGYAGCTATTATTGGACAGGAACAGAAAATAATAAATAGAAAACAGAAATTCAAACACAGAATGTGGTAATGTGGGTAAACATGAGCTGTGAAGACTCCAGAGAAGGTTGAATGGTGTCTAAGGAATCCCATCAATTGAGTATGCAGACTAAGAGACACAAATGAAACTCCAGATCTAACACCGCGCTTCGGGAAAACTACGTTTGGAGTCAGACCTTGCAGCTGGCTTTTCTCTCACCAAATTCTAGAGTCAAATACCCTTAGTATCTTAAAGTAACTCTATATTCCAGCTAAAGACGAGTTCAGTCAAAAATTACAGGCAGAAGAAATTAAAAATAATTGAAAAGAGAAAAGAAAACAAAATCATCTTTTTTAGGATGAGATAAAAGAGTAAAACACCTCACATATTGCACTATATACATGGAATTTAAATGAAGAAAAAAGATCAGTAAGGTTTCTGCACGCCGGACTTTCTGGCTGGAACACTCTCCGGCTGGCAGCACGACACACTACCAGCCGAACAAAATCGCTAGCTAGTATAGACTGAAACGAAGCTTGTATTTCTTTGGCAGGAACACGTGCTGTACAGACTCTGTTTTGATTTTTTTTTTTTTTAATTAAAAGCCTACGGACATTTTGTGAATTTCTACTCACACCGTCTTTGAAAGGGCTGAAAGGACTGTTACAACGGAAATAACTTTGAGACTAAGCGCTTTTTGCTGGGAAAGCTGCAGAGTCATCACACAGCCTTGCTGCAGCGAGCAGCTGTCTTTCTGTGCTACATTTCACTGAAATCAAGCGCAGGAGAACGAGAGCGCACAAGCCACGAAGGCCGAAACCTGTCCGCGGGAATCTGTCTCCWCAGCTGGAGACGGAGCCCTCGCTGCTCCCCACGCAGCATCCCCGAGCGTCCAAACTCCAGCGGCTAGTGTTAAACTGCACAGCAAAGCAATTCAAGCCAATGACTTATCTAAATCCTTAAGTTTTATCCCTGGTTAGGTCTTTTCAAAAATGGTTGAAAAACAGAGAAGTTCAACCCTCTCCTGTTATAAGCAAAAAGAACTGGAAGACGAACGTTGTCACCTTAACGCAAAGTCAGAGCAAACAAACGCCAGGACCAGTTTACTACCTGGTGCCAAGATACAAGTTGTTTGATCAGGACGTGGGGCGCACAAAACATGTGACAAGTTGTTAATTCACAGAAGGTCAAAAGCAAAAATATTTTTTTAAAGAAAGAAACTTTTCCAATTTTGTGGTACCTTAAAAGCAAAGTCACTCTCTTCACTGGAATTACCATACAATTTCTACAGCCTTAGCTGCTGGTGCGTTACAATACACGTTTTTAAATTGTGCAGAGGTACACACATGTGTACGTTATACTTAGAAGGTGCCAAAGTATTTGTTTTTAAAAACAAAGCACAATTCTTCATGCTGCAAGGCCTTGCCAATCTGAAAAATTAACCGGACTATTTAGCTCAACATTTGGTTGTTCTGATTTTTTAAAATCTTTTCAGCTGATGTAACACTGAACTAAGTAACACATGAGACACTAGGATCTCAAAATATTACACTGGATGTAATCATAACTGAGAGCGAAGTTATTTTAGATTCGAAATAGAGATGATTTGTGGCCTGTTCCAGAGAAATGCAGAACATTCTAGCACTAACGATGGGAGCTCTTCAGTTGCCTGAAGTTTAGCAGCCTTTGTATGGACATTTTGCACGTTACTAGCACAGAGGAGGGAGCGCACTCGGCAGCGTACTCACCGCGGTGCTGGCTGCGGCAGGAGCAGGGGTGCCGCGACCCTCCGTACCAGCAGCCTGGTTCTGCTCCTCTGGACCGCGGGTCACGAGGATTCGGAAGTGCTGCTGCCTCGTGTTCTGATCTGGTCTGATTTTAAACAAGCGTCCCTGCCCTGGAGGAATCCTCTCTACTGAACTGCTTCTGGACATTTCCGACTCGCTCCTGCCATTTCCGTGCAGTTCTGAATCCACCCCATCATCCGTGGGGCTAACCTGTTCCGCTCGYGGCTGGACAGGGTAGGAAGTGCTCCTCTCCAGTCGTATCCGCGGATACCTCACCAATCGGTCCCCTTTTGTTCCAGTAAAACCAAAGTTATATTCACCCCCTGTACCTGTACCACTCGCCTGCGGTTGCTGTAGCTGAAGAACAAAGAACTTCTTTCCTGAACTTGCTGACATATCTGGCACATGCTGCAAAGACCAGCGCCGGGGTTCGGGGCTGGGAGCATTACTCTGAGCCTCAGAACCAAAAGGTAGCACAGTCACCTGGGGCACATCTGCACTCGAAGCGCGATGCTGAATCCTCACACCACTTATGTTTAGACCTGAAGACGCTTCGTTCGCCTCATCCTCTTGGGTAGTAGACAAAGCATCATCGCTCTGGTTGTTAGAGGGGATCGTACAAAATATTCTGTGATTACAGCAAACGGTCCCATTGATCTGCTGCCCCAGCTCTTCTGCCAGCCTGGGTGGAGAGTTTCCAGGAGTCACCTCTGGACTGCTAGGCGGAGGAGAACGGTTTTCAACAGGGGATGCATAACGCTCCGGAAACTCTGAGAATTTACATGGAAGTGTCTCCTCAGGAGATCCCGGGGTTCCACACTCATCAGCACAGCCGTTCACAGCTTTGCGCTGAAGAGAGATCTGCATAGACGAGCTTCTCGTTGGACGCACGTCAATGCTATTCAGCAGCTGGGGAATAAACATGGATGTACTCCTTTTTAAGGAGCCCACTTCTTGCAAGTCGCCACCACCACCACCATAATCTGCTCCGTGTCGGGAAAAACCGTGAGGACTGCTTCTTCTTGGCAAAGTGTGGAATGCCATGAAAAAGTCATCTTCTCTCTCCCGGTCGAGGATCTCCGATTCAGGGGCTGTGTTGCTTCGCCCAGAGCCAAAATGAAACCGCAGCCGATGGGCCATGGTTTTACAGGGAGAAGAAAAGGAGAGGGAGAACAGCAACAATTCAGGCACTGCCAGAAGTTAAAAACCAAAGGCATAAACTCCAAGAAAAAGTGTCCCATCTGCCAAACTGTTAGCACTGCAGCACTGATAGCGACAGATAGCAGAAATAGCCCAAGTGGCAAGCAGCATTCCAGGCATGATTGGGTAAGAGCAATCAGCGCTCCTGCACACCGTGACAGAGGGTAGGGTGGTGGGAGTCACGTGGCCCCGTCCCCCCTCCAAAGGGAGCTGCTGGGGGGAGCGTGTGTCTGTGTGTGTGTGKGGGGGGGTTAATGCCAGCAAGAGCCTGAAACAGCACCTTCACAGCTGCTCCTTTTCCATCAGAGGAGCGGCCCCAGCGGGAGAGCTCTCGCAGCTGACTAAGGCAGCAAACACCCTCGGCACTGCTATAAATCTAAACCACATCACATCCACAAGGCACATTCGTATAAAGCACATGCACACAAAGTTAACTATGGCAAAATCGCTCCRAGTTAGTGTTAAAAGTTCAAGTCAAATCCACATGCAAATGAGAAAAATTACTTCAAGCTTAGCATTTTGGTGTGTGTTACAGCACTAGGCTACCATGGCAGAACGTGAATAAATATAGCACGGTTACGCTTTTAATTTTTAACGGTGCTCATAGCATGCTTAACAACAAACTTCTTGCCTTTTAAAAAGCCACAACTTTTACCCTGTCCCTCCGAACGCAATACAACCTACCCTAACGCAGCCCTTTTCAAAAATGAAAAATTACAACAAGCAAAGCAACCTTACATACGGCAAAGATTTCTCACAGAATAGAAACAGCAGAAATGTGCAAGATAGCAGAAGACAAAGTTTCTTTTTCAGCTTTACCACGGAGCGAAGACGAGTGAAAACCAGAGACGGGTGTTGCATGTTGTTTTGTACTGATTTGTCTTAAACACCGTAGAGAAACTCTGCCCAAAGCTGGCCGGCATCCAGTGAGAAAGTTCGCAATATTACCGCAGGCGCGATTGCCAGCACGGAGTACAGTTACGCTCACTGAGAGCCAAAAGATCTCAGAAGAACAGACGGACGGACAGGATACACCAAAATGTAAAACAAACACCCTAAATCAGCTCTATTACAATGCAGAAAGTGCACGGTCTACGGGTACTCAGATTTGAAGTGTGTGCTCACCATAAAATACTTGTTAGTATATACCAAAAGAGAATATCTGTTTAGCAAAAAATGCATCTACGAAAAGAGACGGAGGAGCTTCAATTTAATAAATAGACTGCTGCTCTTCTGGGAGCTCAGAACCACAAGTTTTGTCAGCAGCTCCAAAAACTTGTGGGTAGAGGGTCAATATCTACCTAGACATTCAAACTTCTGCTTGCAAGCAGCTTGTTTTCAAAAGACACAAAATGACCAATCACGAGAGAAGTGGAAGCTGGTTTAAAATGATGCAACTGCCAAGAGACAGTACAATTCCCTATTGTTTTAGGTGGACTTTAAGCCAACAAGAAAAACACGAATAGCTTCTACACAGCAACAGTACTCTAGATTGCCTTGCACAAGCACAGGTGTTTACATTATTTTATCTAATTTTCCAAATAAAATGTGTTATCCAAGGAAATTGTCTCTTTGCACTGATGATTAAGCTTGCATCCAATATTCTCCGTTTTGACTAGGGGAGAGAAAGGAAAGGAAAGGATGTACTGCAGACTCAGGAAGTGCTTTGATAATTTGGGGATGTAAGGAAGAAACAAAACCACAAGTACCGACAATAAGTATTTCACCGTGAAGTCGAAACGATTGATGAAACACCTCCTCATTCTATAAACACAGCACGTTGGCCCCRGTACATATCAAGTCATAAATTAGTCTCAAATCACTGATGGAAATYTGCTACTTGAAACATCTCAATGTACTTCCTTTGTCAACAGCTCAGAAGACCCTCTACAGGCAGGGTGCTGGATCCTAAGCTGGGTCAAGGGAAGGTTGTCTCTAGAGGCGGCATCACCAAAACAACCAGAAAAGGATTTGATGATGGAGAAGGGTCGACACTGCCAGTGTAAGGCCAGTACCACATATAGAAATTTAAAGGTCTTTAGCAGTATAGCTGAAACAAAATCACCAAAGCTGTCGTTTCTCAGCTGCCACTGTGTAGCAGCACTAGAATTTTTTTCTGAACCGTCGCCACTTCCGTGGCGCATACGGATCTCCCTGTGCCTGCCACTGCCCTCYGCAGGGAAGAGCAAAGCCTCCTCCACGAGCTCCTCACCTGCCTTGTGCAGGTGACTGTCCCATGCAGAGGACCAGGTATTTTCCACAAACAGGTGGTGGGAGCTGAACACCCTCCAGGCCAACACAAACCTGCTCCACTCATCTTCCAGGACGTGTGCAGTGCCAGCAAAGCCCTGGGCCCACGCTTAGACATTCTGCCTCTTGGTTAAGGYACAGGATTGCTGCCCCAAGGTTTGCTGGCGCCAGCTGGCAAYGCGGGCGTACCTCACAAGAGCGGAGAGCCGATCTCCGGTAAGATCGGGAGGAACGGGACTGTGCTGGCAGGCCACTCTGCCTGCATGCTGCCACACGCTTACCAATTTACTTCCTCCTAACCCAAGACTAAGACATCATCTGTTGGCTAAGAGTCCTTATTTAGTAGGACACTACAGCCTGCATGCCTTTCCTCACTCTACACTTAATAGAAAGACAGAAGAAAATAATATATATTTAAAAGATAGATATTTGCATACTACTGCTCTCGTTTTTTAWTAAAAAGATCTTCATACGCTGATCCGTATTTTCACAAGGCAAACAAGTTCAGTGGAGAACATATTGCACCCAACCAAAAAAACGAGTACTTTATCTCATAGACAACGGGGTGCTACTACAATTTTCAGGAGAGAACATGGAGAAAAGTCATTCACCCAGTATATCATTGCTGTAATATACTTAATCTACTCTGTCCAGAATGATGGTGTCACTTATTCCATGTACGTCTGCGTGATAACTTTATCTATGTAATCGTATTAAAAGTAACAAGCAGTAAGACTTGAAAAGACTTCTCTGGAATCCCTGCAGCACCAGAAACACGTAACCGTACCAGTTCGCACAGGAGAAGCCTGCGGGAGAACACGATTACGATTACACCAGCAGATTACTAGGTTAGCAAGGACCATTTTGGTCTTGCCCAGCAGGGTGCTACTTTTGTTTTAATTCTTTAATGTTGTGACTATTAGTCTGTATATGTGTTTTTTATGCTTCATCCTACATTCCTTAGTATACTTATATATAAAAYAGACAGAAATACACCTTTAAGATACACTGCGTTGTCATCAGCTTTGTTTCATTGATTACGATTCATAAAACACGGTCAAGACAAGCACTCACCAATCTGTTTTCATCAAACACTTCAAACAGCAGACGATGGTTGGTTGGGTTTACCTACGAGAAAATTCAAGAAATAACGTCACTTTGGGTTCACCAGCCTTATGAAGATGATATACAAGTACTGGGTCATACAGTGATTAAATCAAGGCAAACAAACAGGAGCAACGCYGGAGCGCCGTGTTCCTACGGCACACTGCAACCAGAAGCAGAGCGGCAGCGAGCGCTCAGGGCCTTTGCTCGGCGACGCAGCGCCGCGGCTGCGCTGCTCCACGGCGGCGCAGGTACTCGGCCGCTGTGGGCCAGGGGCCGAACGCGGCCACGAGGCCCACGGGCCTGGCGAGCGGGGCCCCGGTAACGCCGCCTTCGCGCCCGCAGAGGGGGCCGCGAGAAGCGGCCAGCTCAACGGCGGTGCGCAGGAGGCCCCGGGCCGGGCGCGCCTGGGTTTTCCGGCTTTACAGCCACAACGCTCAAACGAAACGCGGGCAGGCAGCTCGCCCTCAACGCGAGCTTCGCGGCCGCCGCTGYGCCAGGCCGCCGGCCCGTCGCTGCTTCTGACGGCCCCGGCTCCGAGCTGGCCGAGGAGCTGCGGAACGGGAGGGGCGCGCAGCGCCGCCGCCGCC
>NW_028185717.1:1809266-1847680 GCF_003343005.1 Rhea americana | reverse complement strand
GCTGTGACTTTACTGAGTCAAAGTATTTTATCGGATGAAGATGATTTTAGAGATTTAAATTCACATTAACTAGTCGTGAGACCTACAAAAGCTACCCTGTGCACGCCTGACGATAAAAATTCTACTTAAAACTCCAAACGCTGCGTATTAACAAATACGTTTTTGTGGGAACTATTCAAATTGTCGTTTTATCCAGACAGTCAACTGCTAAAACGCTGCAGACCAGCTTCGAGAGGGTCCCCGCTCGTAACGCCCTACAATGGCGACGTCTGTTCTCGAGCAGCTGTTTAAGATCAAATTTTAAAACTACTGAAATTTTACCTAACCTCCTCCAGCAAAAGCTACAGGCAGAGAGTTAGCAAGTCATTCTTCCTCGGAAAAATATTTCCGCCAGCTAAAGAACAAAGCTGGTTTTGCCCTATTTATTTCCATGCCATAAATCTATTATGCTGGTTTTGATAATTACTATTTTAATCCATCCTCCTTCATTTTCAGATTCTTAAAGCTACTTTTTCTGATGAAAATTGAAAAAAATTCACCTAAAACCAAATGATAGAGTTTTAAATAATAGGTGACATTTCATTTTAAACAAAATTTAAAAAGATAAAAATTAAATACAAGAAACAAACATCCTTTACTTTATCTAGCAAGTAAGATAAAAGCCACAAGAAACTACTTCTTCAATCTTCCTTCCCTACATTTGTATTTCATTACTTTTTTCATGTTAGGTTAAATTTCAGGTTTGCAAGTATTTCTTATTATTCACCACTATATTAGTACAGCAAAAATGCTCTGCTAAAAATACATGTTCCAGTACAAAGCGTTTTTTTATTCTTCAAATGAATGAAACCAAAACTCACAGTAAGGTCTCAGCAAGTCGTGCCACAAACCATGTCTATATTAACCCTGTGTCAATTCCTACTGATCGTTTGATCACTGCAGACAGAATTGGGCAGCAATTACCCTGGGACAAGTGCATTTTTTATAAAAACATGCAAACACAAAATCAGAAAATAAACTTCTTCCCAATCATATGTAATACAGTATGATTAATTGTACATGTTATAATAATGATTCATTGCATATAAAGGGAAACTTACTCTAAAATAAAATTCTTCATTCCATTTTGGATTCAGTGTCTGTAAAAAGAAATGAACATTTTTACATATTAAAATCTCTTCAGGCTTGCCATTCTGCGATTACCAAAACGTGCATTCACATTGTTTAAAAAAATTCTTAAAGGAGGAAAACACGTCACAGCAAAAAGCTACAAATAAAAGTACCGTCATCAAATGATTTAGAACTTCTCTACTGAGCAAACGGAGTGTGGGAGGGTATTTGAGTCAGATGATTCTAAAACAGATGCTAAGTATAAATCGAGTTCTGTGAGTAAAAGGCAAATTGAGAACCTATAGAAATAACAAAACCCAAAGATATTTCATTCTCTACGTTCATATACACTAAAACTATATACATATATATCTTCTCGCACACACATTTTAAACACAAGATCAGCTTTAGGGCTACACAGATAAGGACAGGTTTCTGACGTAAATTAAAAAGAAGAAAAAAAGGGGTTCCTTTGCATAGGTACTACATTTTTCCCAATCTCCCGGAAGTCTATGGAGCATCACAACTTTGTTTTAACAATCAGAATAAAATATGCACAGAATAAAATATGCATTTATTTAGCAACCTGAGGAGAGCTCAAGCATAAAGCCCAAAACTTTTAAGAGAGATTAGTGCTACAAGCATTAAAAATTTGTGCAAATCCAATCCGTATTGTCTGAAAAAAGCTTATGGCTCCTGCCTTCRCGTAACGCCACGCCGCTGCCCAGCCGCCCAGCCGCCCCTGCCCGACCCGCGGCGCTCAGCCAGCTGATTATCGACAAACGAAACTTTGAGATTGGAAGCCTCTGCTCTAGACACCCACAGAGGAAGAGGAAGATAAAAGTAAATAATTCCACAAAAAGAGAAAGACAGTAAAAAATCCCAAATCCTAAGCCTACATCAACTGCTGCAGGCAGTTAAGACCTACAGTCTCAGAAGAACGAACCTGTCGGCTGGGGGGCCGACAGCACTTACTTTTCTTTTTCTTTTGCTATAAGAAGCAGAGACTCATTTATTAACATAGTGAAGCAATAAAAAAGGAAAAAATGTTACTGTTGAAGTACTTCTGTTCATTAATCATTGCTGTTCTTGGCAAGAGAGACTTTACACATAATTTATCAAATGGAGCATGGTCTTACAATAAATTTGATGGCACTCCTGCCCATCAATAATGTATTAATTTTGCATGCTGCTTAATCAAAGCTACTAGTTTCAAGAAAAAACTTAAATCTATTAGGCAGCACAGTTTTGGTAAATATATCAAGAATCTGGCAACTGGCAGCAGTTTCTTCCACCTTTACAGATCCAACAACTGGTAGAACAAGTCAGAAAGTACAAACACCAGAACCCTAGCAAAGGAGAGGAACACTTGGGAAGAAAGACTCCAGAAATAAATGGATGAATAACCACTTCATAAAGGATGTTAGCAGAGAGACAACAACAAAAAAGTCCCATCAGCAAAAAAACCTACATCCAAAAAAGGACAAGTAGCACAGAGATAAAGAACTGCCAAGAGTCAAGCTGAGTTAACTCTTCCAAAGGATATCAAAACAAACACAAAGGTTTTTCAACCATATAAATAAAAAGAGAACAAAGAAATAAGTGGTGCTACTAAGCACCGAGGCTCAAACAGGAGATAAAACATATTTAGGTATGGAAAATTATGTTTGATATTACAATAAATGCAGAATAGCTAATAGGAATTAGTATGCAGATACAAGTTATCACAACTAAAGGTGAAGTAAAGTTTTAGGAGTTTAGTGCAGTCAAATTGAGGAAAGTGGATAACTTTTGAAAGAACGGATACATGACATCACTGCAATTCCTCTTCGTAGCGGGAAATTAAAAATATAAATAGGAGTCTGATACACACCAGACCAGAAACAGGAGATGCATTGTTTTGCTACAGAAAGGAAAAAAGAAGCTTTTCCAGTAGGCAACTCAAAAAACTCACAAGGCATTAAAGCAAATCTTGTAGTTAGGAAAAAATAAATGGGAGGTCCCTTCCTGCAAAGCTGCTCTCCAGCTGGCGGCCCTCAGCCTGCACTGCTGCGTGGGGTTATCCCTCCCAAGTGCAGGGCTTTGCACTTCCCTCGATGAACTTCACGAGGTTCCTCTCTGCCCCGTTCCCCACCCTGTTGAGGTCTGTCTGAACGGCAGCACAACCATGCGGGCATCAGCCACTCCTCCCAGTTCTACCTCCTCTGAGAACCTGCTGGGAGTGCCTTCAGTCCCATCATCCAGGTCATTAAAGAAGATGCTAAGTAATGTTGGCTCCACTACTCCTGTGACGGATTTTCTGAACCCCATTTCCCCATTGCAAGGAACCATTTTCTCCCAATGCTAAAGTCACCTATTTCTCACCTTGCACTAATGACTATGTCCTTCATTACTCCTTTTAATTTTTCAATTTCTTTCACAGCCTCTATGGCGGGCTGTGGGGGAATGACACARTGCATTCCCAAAGCAGAGAGACAGACAGGAGCATAACCAGGGATCTCATGGAAGAGCTGGAATGAAAGAGGAATGGAAGAAAGTAGTTGTCCCTGCCCAAACTTACAAAGACAGAAAAGCATGTATCCTAGACATGTGCTAAATAATATTTTCCAGTAAGAAAAATTAAATAAGACCAGATAAAACACAAGTCTTACCAAGAAACCTTCACCTACCCTCATTTTACTCTTTTCGTCAGCCCTTTACTATGTAATGAAGATTTATCAGCACACAGATACACGTGCACTTGTGTAACTGTCAGGTTCTCATGAATACTGCTGCTCCACCACAAGACAACCACAAAGTCAATCTCCTGCTTGAGCGAGAACATGTCAATTAAACTGTACAAGCACTGTAATAGCAAGGTATTATATAATAGCCAGGAAATGACCATGTAGCCTAAGCATTTTCCATTAATATGATTTCAACAAAAATAGGAGTTCATATATCCCAGGAAATGGCACAACTGSAAGCACACACTCCACAAAAATGAAATATGCATATTATAAGAAAACTTCCCAGGTACTCGCATGGAATTGGCCATGAATCTCAAAACTCTTTAAAGAAACAAAAATGCCACAGTCCATGTTGTTACTATAGCAACAAAGTAGCACTGCTTTTCAGAAAAGTTAACATTTTTCTCAAGAAGTTTAATGTCTAAAATTTTACATAAAAACTAAGTTAGATGGGCTGTAAGGAACGTATTTTAAAGAAACAATAAATGTAAAAATGTTGTTATGAATCGCAAAAGGGCCTATATGCTTTAACACCTGAGATTTTCAAACATGAAAACTTAAAACAACAACAACAACAACAACAACAACAAAAAAAAAACCTTTTACTTTTCCAGTATTCAAACACTTACAGCCTAGGTCCTACATAAAGTTCTACTTGAAGCTTTCATGACAGTCTAGGACTTGACACCAATTTTCTCATAAATCACAGTTAGTGGTCTGATTAGAATAGTATCTGTTTTGTGTTCCAAATTAAAAAAAAAAWTTCTCCTTATTCTGTCTAGCAAATTTTCTTTTAAAGAAAATTTAGCTTTTGTTCTAGCTACAAATTAGAAGATTTTCAGTGCATTTTCCAGCTTTTCTTACAGCACATCTTTTGTAATTCCGCTCCCTATTTTAAATGCCCATATTGGGGAAACACTTTGAAAACAGAAAATTTTGAAAAGGAACATTCTAAAGAATGACTATTTTTGCTATAAGTCAAATAAATGCTCATTAAAACAAAACTTCTTAGTTCTTCATTTCAGATATGTCTTTCATTAAAGCATAACTCTGATAAAATAAACAGTGAACGATGTACATGATATTCAGTARGCCAATCTTTAGCAAACAGTAGGTAGCATCTGGGGGGAGTGTTTGTTCATTTTAGTGACAACAGATCATGAACAACACTACAGACACAAGCACTTATCTTCTTACTAGGGTTTGAAAATAGAATGCATTATTCAGTTCCTCTACATTTACACAATTTGTAAGTGCTATACTACTTCATAGAAGCACATTCCAGTATTCTCACTGTTTCCAAAACAATGAAATAAAAATATCCACATACCTTTTTAATAGTTTTTGTCTGCACCAGAGCAAGTTCTCTGTTCTCATCTGCTACATACAAAGAAAGTTTCACATAGGGGTCACTGCAAAAGAAGATGTCACATTTAATGGGAATATAATTTCACAGCCACATATAATTTCGATATAAATTTGTCATTTAATGTGGATAAAATAACAATAGCTCTAAACACTTCTAGCAAGAATATTTCTACTGAAACTGACTGTAATGAACTACCAAAACATTTGAAGTATGTGTAATTACAGATAATTTAACTTGCTGCTTTTCCCTGTCACTGGGAACAAGTTGCACACAACTTCCTGCATACAACTTCCATTCGCTTGCACGCATGAAGCAGTCCCACTAAGTCGTGGATCAGAGAAGAACCTGAGCCATGAGTTTTAGAAGAGATTCGTCAGGGGATGCGAGGTAACTTTACTGAAAAAACAGTTCTGACTTCKCTGAACCAGAAAACCAAGCTGAGCTGGTCCCACGGGCCAAGGTGGAAGGGGCAGAGGTGTGTCCAAGCAGGCTCCCCCTGCTTGCAGCTCTACCCCACCGCGAACTAACCCTGCTTCAGCTTTTTAGGCCTTTTTTACTGCCAGGCTGATCCCAGAGGTATCATCGTTTGCAAAAATACTTCAGCCTCCAGCCAAATCCAATTTCTAAGGTCAATGAAGCAGAGTGAATATCAAATTTGCAGCCAAAGGGTATTACCACCTCTACCTCAATCTCTACTGAGCAGCAGCAGAAACACTAGAGCTAATCTCCATTAGATTTTATCTACACGCAGGGAAAGCCTCACCCAAAGTGCCAGGACCAGCTAACAYGGGCGAATCGGCCCTCAAATCTTTTTTTCCTCTTTCCAAGAAAGAGAAAAGTAGACACATTCCCAAAACCATTCAGCTCCGTAGGTCAAACCCCAGGCAGATATCTTTCAGATGCAAGCCGTGCTGCTGCGGGAGGCTTTCAGCTCAGCCCACCTCCAGGCGCTGTTGCCTTGCTGCAGGTTTCTACCCCCGGAATCTCCACTTCCTAACTTCTTTCTGCAAAGCTTTGCGAGATTGACAGCGTTTTGCTAGCCCGCGTCACTGAAAGAGCAACTGCGCAGGAAGCTCCTTAAAGCAGTTATGCCGGCAGCTACGAGGGCCCGACTCCTGCTCGCTGCCAGGGGGACAGCGCCGATCAGCAAGGGGTCGTGGGCAGCAGCGACTTCTCCCTTGGGCACAGCTACGTAGCCCTCTACATGCCTTCTCCTCCTCCAGGGGAAGATGTCCTGCAGGGAGGAGGAGTTCGAGGAAGACACTGAGGTTCACTTTTGCTTCTCCAACAAGTAAGACTCCATGACACCAACGTGAGGTGACAGTCTGCTAGCTCAGAGGTAGTAACTCTGCCCAGGGCCCATCAGAGGAGTGTTACACACGTGYTGTGAGGTCCAAACAGGAAAAAACTCCACAAAACCTGGAGAAGAGAACCTTRGGTGCTGCAGCAACCTGTAGTACACTACTGCAATCTCCACAGTGCTCAAACAGTATATTCAACTGGGACCTTTCTTATATGGAATACAAATTAGCAGACTAAAAGGACSCAGGTAGGTGAAAACATCCTGCAGAGGCAGAATAGCTTCATGCAGGTGCAATGTCAGAAAACAGAACGGGGGCAGAGACGCTGCCTGAAGCAAAGGAAATGCAAGAAGGAGCAAGCGCAGAACACTGAACTGCTCCGGCGGCTCCCTTGCAAGATTACCGCACGGCCGACAGCGTGCCGTCTGGGGCTTTTTGGAAGGATAGGTAACAGAAACCCAGATTATTGGTCAATTAATTCAAAGAGATTCAGAGACTCTCTCAGCTGTGGTTCTCCAACACTTTCAAAATTTCAAAAAACAATTATGTGAGTGTATCACTAAACAGTAATCAGTATTTGAGTGTTTATCATACCAGATATTTTATTTTCCAAGTAAATGAAACATCACAGTAGGGTGAAAGGAAAGTAAGAATAAACAGGACATCATGTTGAGCTGATTATTAATTACATCAGTAGATGCATATAAATGCATCTACTTAAACTGAATTAAATTCAGAATTAAGCAAGGTTTACATRAAAACAAAGCATTATATTGATTTTTTAAAATGCTAATATTGCTCTGTGAATTGTTTAAGGCACTATGCTCCCTAATATTTACTCACAAAATGCCCTATGAAAATCAGCAGTAGAAACSAAACATTCATCAAAACAAATCACGTTTCCCAGCTTAGAAGGGAGTTAACACCATTTCTTCAAAATACCTAACTTTTACTGCTTGAAACTCTGCAACATGGACTGGATTTCTACATTTCAGATCACTGTCTCTGAGCCAGAGAAAGGGGAGATAGCTGAAAGGGGCACGATGCAAGGCTACGTGCATTAAAAATCCAAACCTAATTCTGATCTTGGTCATAAAATAACCAAACCAGAGAAGTAAACCTGTTCTGTGTGTAGAATGGGCTGTACTCACAGGTCAGCCTCAGCCTGTTGGGCTGAAGAGCACATAGAAGTATTGCAAACACAGCGTGAAAAGGCTTCTTGAACCCCAGGGGCAACTTTTTTCCCCGAGAGCTCAATTACCTACTTCAGAAACCAGTTGCATGTGAAAATTAAAGTGCAGCRGATGAGCCCTCAAACCAGAAGACAAGAGAATATAAAGAAAAGCGTGACTAGTCCTAGAGAGCAAAGTCATCTGACCCCCAAAAGACAGACACCACCATATACTTTACAAAGAGCTTGCATTTCTGCTGCATTAATGGCCAACCAAAAGAGCTTAGTAATCACAAGAGAAATGAGATGTAAGTAATAGAGAACAGGAAAAGAGAGAAATTGGGAAGATCAGATCTGAGCTCTAGGCTTGTTACTCCCACAGGTTCTAAGATAACAACATGTTAATATTCTTGCATTTACTAAATAGTCTGCTTATTGAATATATTTAAAAAGCCAATTTGAAACTAGGCTTTAAAGTAACTTCAAATTATCTCCTTAGCTGTGCAACTGAATTTCAAGTTCCAGTAATTTTGGAGGAAAAAAAAAGCATAAACAGGCTGTAATATCAATACCRAATGCTTTCACACTCTTTATCACAAAGATGCACTTGAAAGCATAGAAYGAAAAAATTTCTAATGTGTAAGGTTAGTGAACATTGCTACAAGCCTTTATAAACATGTTTTCTTGTTTAGCTTTGGAAAATCACCATTCCTTACAGTCATCAATACCTGTTTGAGTACATAGTTTCACTGTAAGTGAAACCTTAGGAAGGCCAAAGCCCAGATTCAAGTCCAGGCGATGAGGGATGGGAAGAGCAACAAGAAAGGCTTCTACAAGCACACAACTCCACGGGCCCTTACGGGATGCATCTGTGTGCGCCAAGGAAGCTGGCTGATGTCGCTGCAAGGCCGCTCTCCAGTATCTTCGAAAGATCATGGTGATCAAGGGAAGTTCCTGATGACTGGAAGAAAGCAAACACCACTCCTCTCTTCAAGGAGGGGGATCCGGGGAACTACAGGCTGGTCAACCTCACCTTGATCCCTGGAATATCCTCCTGAAAGCCATTTTCAAACCTGTGAAGGACAGCAGTCAGGAGGTTGAGGGAAGTGATCCTTGCTCTTTGCTCTGCATTATGAGGCCATATCTGAAGGGCTGTGTCCAGTGCTGGGCTCCCAGTACAAAAGAGATATGGACATACTGGACTAAGTCCAGGGAAGGGTCACAAATACGTTAAGGGACTGGAGCATTTCTCAGACAAGGAGAAGGTCAGAGCACTGGGACTGTTCAGCCTGGAGAAAAGGTGGCTCAGAGGCAGTCTAATCAGTGCATAAATGCTTCATGAGGGCAGCAAGGAAGATGGAGCCAACCCCTTCCCAGTACTATCCTGTGACGGGAAAGCAAAGGACACAAATTGAAATACAAGCAACCTGCTTTACTTCACCCAAATTTGAGCAAAGGCTTGGACTAGATGATCTCCAGAGGTGCTTGCCAACCTCAACTATTCTGCGAGCCTATCTTTTCAGACATTACTTGCATCAATTCTATAACCGCTAGCAGCATATGTCTACCTTTTCTCATCTGAAATGAATAAACATATTAGTCACCTGAGAATCACAAGAGGGGATAATACAAATTTAATCACACATTAGATAGTTTGGCAGAACTATCTGCCAAAAAAGTTGAGGAGTGAGAAATGGAGACAAAAGCAAAGACCAAGACCTCCATCAAACCTCACTTTTCTTTCAGTGTAAATTACTTTTGCACATGTCACCACAAACAAAGCTCTAAAATATCTCCTCTTAATGAACATTGATTCTTCCACTCTTCTGGAATTTACAGTTTTACTGATTCACTCTTTTTCCCCAAAAAACTCACCAATAAAGAAAAAAAAAAATCCTCATACACCATATACATAGATTGTGCTGCCTCTGTGCTCCTTCTCTTACATTGGTCTTTCACCACCTAATGTCACTCAGTTTTCTAACCGTAATCCTTCCCAAACTCCTATTCCCCCTCCTCCTTTTCAGGGCAATGTCAGGCTAGAAAGGAACTCCCACACTAYCGCACCCAGCAAAGTCACCCTGTGACTGGAAGCAAACAACATCATGTAACTCCTTTCATAGACCATTCTTGTTTCTCTTCCCTCTTTTTATTTCCAGTATGTTTCCCTAGGCCACAACATTTCCTAGAAAGATGACTCGTTTATACAACAGATTATAAACCAACCAAAATTTGTATTCAAATAAAAACAAGGCATAATCTGGGTCCCTTACTTACATAGCACAYATTTTTCTCCTTTGCCCTTCATTATTAAACAGTATCATCTACTCTGGATTATAAAGATTTATTGAAAAACATTTTCCAGGTGCTGAACAGRGAATACTTAAAGCGACTTGTGTAAAAATAAAGTTTAGAGAAAAGCTGAGAACTAACTAATCTCACTGGCTAATTTAGATCACTCGAAATAGCTAGTAGTAGTCTAATCATATCATTTAAAACTGATCTTTAAAATAATTGCTCACACTTCCCCTTTTCTCCATTCATACAGTTACAGAACAACACAGATGCACACGTGCTTGAAAGAAACCATCGAAGAATGAGTGCAATTCAGTCCAAACGCTGTGCTTCAGGCCAGCAAATCTTCGTAGCTAGTTCACCCCAGAAAACTTTGCACCCTTTAACAGATTTCTGTCAAAATAAATGACCAGCACCACAGTTCCTGGAAAAAAAATTGCTGGAAAGCCAACACTACAGCATGATGGACTGACACCAATTTAATCTTAATATTGGGCAAATACTGCATCAGAGGAACTGGTTGTAGAAATCCTGGATATGCACGGAGAAAATCAGAATAAGAGTTACTGAATCCTTCCCTGCTTCCAACACAGTCCTTATTACATAATAAAGCTTGCAACAAACACAGCTGTAATAATGAAGATTTCCACTGTTGTTTCTAACCATAAAATAAGGCTGATGAAGAAATTAGATTTTCTTAAAAGTAGGGCTTGTYATGAAAACCTAATCCAGAAGAAATGAAGATTGCCAACATTTCCTACAGAAATCTTAACTGCGAGGCTTTCAGTGCTGCAGGGCAAAAACTATTCCCTAACTAAAGGGTTTATAGTGGCTGTGGAGCAATTGTTCCTCTAAAGGGAAAAACCTATTTTTCTGAGGATCGACGGCGTATTCTTTAACAAACAATCAGCCAGAAATATGGGACAAATAGGTATTGAAAATATACACATACAAAGAAATGTAGTAGTCTTTACACATAACCAATTTGTTTCCCTACTTGTGAAGAAAATTACGCCTTTATAGAGAGATTAAAGTGAATTAACATGAAATTACACCTTTCTCCTGAAATTAKCCTTGCTTAGCACAGTACTAGGGAAGAGTGACTGCAGCTCACCTGAAATGCGGTAACTGGGGGAAAGCACTGGGCTGGAAAGCTGCGAGACGGACACTAGCCGCGAGGCGGCACGCTCCTACACCGCGCGGACCGCGCAACGCCGTCCCACCCAAGCCGTGGGGGAGAAGCAACACCCGTCCCCAACTCTCGGGATTTTCTTTACACAACACAACCGCTTTTCATGTTGGCGGCTGCCTCTTTATGTAAATGGTAGTTTTACACGTTAGCTCAGCCAGACTGAGGTGCTTAACACCACATTCATGCAAAAATATTTTATTTAAGTAACTGTTTAAAATGGGGGATAGGAAACTATTTTAAATTCCAAACGTTTCAGCTCTATTACCTTTCTGTCACCTGAACTATTCGCAGGTGCACAGATGTCTGAAGAACAAAGTAATTTCAAGCAAACACGCTGAGAAGTAGCAGTTACACTCAGGGACCGCATCTATCCGGTGCCAACCTGCAGCCTCCGATCAGGCATATCCTCTCTCACCATTTTGTGGCAGGAAAGTCCTGAAGAGGAGGCATTACACTGGATAAAAATTGTATTATTTTATTTTAATGTATTTATACATATCTTTTATTGTATAACACCACACCTTACCATTACACCCCTTACTTCCAACTAGGTACAAAGAAACCTGAACCCTCACAAAAATCTTCTCTCTMTATATATATATATCTACGTATTGAGAGAGGACTAGAAATTGGAAATCTATTTTCAAGTAAATGAAGTAGMGGAAAYCATATCGTCACTCTTCAGACTTCAAAGGGCACTTCCAATTTCCAGATTTGCCRCCCCCGTGTATCTCTGAAGTTGGAAAGACCACTGTTTCCTCAGTCACACTGAGGGAAAAGCTTTAAAGAGAGTGTCCAGGAGCGGTCTGTCCGGGCAGCAACAGCAAAACCAAAGCTGTTCAGCCAATACTATCAGCAATTTGTGGTYGGAGAACAATTAGTATATGGATGTTGCTATTGCAAAAATTAATTAATTCAACCCAACGGGAACCATTAAAGGTGTTGTTCTAGCTCACAGTGAAAAGCACTTTAACAGACGACAGCAAGCTATCCTCCAACCTGAAACACTGAAAGGGGAAGACTCATTACAGCAGAGGCTTCCCCCCCTCTTTCTTCACAAGCAACGAGCCCAGAAAGTCCTCTTTGCTTCCCGTGTTGGCACCAGGACCACGACCCAAAGACAGCTGTGGAAACTCAGTGGAGACTACTCCCTGTAAAAGGCACTACGATCTAATAGTAACAGTTGGCAGGATCAAGCCCATAATCAATTACGTAGCTTTTGTTAAAAACAATTTCCAAAAGTGATCAGTATTTCACACTGAGTAAAAGAAGCTGTGGGGTGCCAGCATCTTTTAAAACTTCCTTCTCTATGTTAGTAAACTTAATTCATTTATAATCGTGAATCATAAAGAATAAACTAAAATAGTTTARGCTTTTCAGATGTCTTCCACGAAACCTCACTAATTTATTATACAAAAACAAAAGGGAATATTCATACAGAAATCTGAATGTTACACACCTCTTCAGATGTTCTTCTCAAGGTGAATATCAACAAAAGGCAGCAAGTGTGCTAGAACAGTATGGTGCAAGTATAAACACTTTTATAACCCAATGTCAGAACTAACACAAAGATCAACCTCTGAAAACAACACCTTTGTCAGCAGCAAAGAATGACTAAGAACTACAGTAACAGCTTATTTGCTTTCTCTCTGCTCCACATGAGCAACCATGATATCAAAATTAAATAATCAGCCAGATGCAAGCCTCAGAGTTGTCTACCCAAAGAATGGGTCAGGATTCCACGAAGGACTTCTAAATACGGCCAGCCTCCACCAAGGAGGAGTTCTACCAGCACAGCGGCTCTACGAAGCTGAGCAGGATGAAAACCACTCCTGCTTTCTCCTCAAAAAACACAAAAACGCCTGTGCAGTTCCGCAGGAGGAATTCCTAAAGAACTGCAACATGATTAATAAGTATTCCCAACACTTACCTCCCCCCCACCCCATACTATAAATTTGGTATTCAGAAATTTTTATGTAGCCTAATAATAATAATTAGCTACTATGCAACCTAGAACAACAGTACAGGTAAACGCACACACTATATGAAAACTTAATGTGCATTTTGTTCTTAAATTAGAGCATCTTTGCTTCAACAGTTCAGTTTGGTACTCTACATTCAAATACAAAAACAGCCAGATAGTGAATATAAATAATCTTGGTTGAGACACCTTTGTTCATCAGGTTCCAGACATTTCATATTAAGGTCCAGTTAGTATAATTACATGGAAAAGCACTATTTTTTATGGATCTAGATGAAATTTCAACAGGCCTCATTCTACCATCCTTCTAACTAAAGATCACAAAATTGGGTGTACACTAGTGAATAATTCCTAGCGTTTGACTTTTCAATATTCTGAAAGATCTTGCCAATTTGGTTGCAAATAAACATTCTACTCTGCCTCAGGCTCTGGCACTTCACTTAAGCATCACAAAGCGGATGCAGGAATTTTTACTCTCTCTGAGAGTGAGGCTGCTTCTGATTTTCAAAGTGTTGTACAGCAAACATCCCTTTTACACTCTGGCTACCAGTCAATACATTTTTAGTTATCCTTGCCAGAAATTCTACACGGAATGCTTTCTTCATAACTCCCATCATCGCAAATTTTAACCTCATGTAAAGAATGACGTGTTTTTCTTAGAAAACTAACAGAAGAGCTGCAGCCAAAGCTACTTTGCTCTGTGCACTTAGAGGTACAGTACGATCTTCACTCCCAGAAGACCCACAAACGCTGCAACTTTCTCGTCGAATGCCAGGCTCAAGGGAGCCTTTCAGCCTGCAGAGAGAGGGAGAGGAAGCAAGTGGTGCCGTTCTGACATAAGCTGACGTGAAGCAAGAAATACGGTATAACAAATAGATAAATAAATAAAAAAACACAATTAAGGATCTGAAGGGACAGTAACAGTATTAACTACAAAGTATGAGCCTTCAGATACAGCAGCTCCCAGGAGGGAGGCAGACTGAAATGCACAGTCGGGGTAACAGGTGGGCAAGATCTACCTCACCTTTAGGTATTTCTGGAATTGAAGCCCAGAAATTATTATTTTGACAGTAATTTTACTGCACAGGACACTGACAGTCATCCACGAAATGGGAGGATGGCAGGGGGGAAGAGAAGATTACGCGGGCAGAGGCGGACCTACACCCAAACACAGCAATTCTAGCTATGCAGACCTGGGAAACGAGAAAGGTCTCGAAGAACAAACCCCTTTAGCACTAAGTAGTGGCAATAACGCCTTCCCAGGTTCAAGAGAAGAATTTCTTCATCACAAAACATACTGAATGAATAATCTGTCTGCAGAAGCTAGGGAACTGTGAGGGTGGCTATAGTTTCTTTTATAAGACTATTTTTAAAAACAAGAGGAAAAAAGTAATGAGGTCTATTACAAAATTCTGTAAGGAAATTTGGTCTTAAATGAACAAACTATTGGAAAGTCTGCCCGCTAGAGGCTGAAACGGGACACACTGAGTCAATACAGAGCTTTCTACTAAACCCTGCCAGCAAAGCTCCTGCTCCCGAAGGCAGCTCCGGGCTGGGAGTGATCCGCGTAACTGCATCTTCGGGACTGGTTACGTGCATTCGTTTACTGAAACGAACRCGTAGCGCAACAGATGCTTTAAGCCAACGCAAGTCCACACGGCTCCGAATGAAGCAGGCTCACGTATCCCTCTCCCCCCAGAGGCTTGCTCTGGCCTCGTGCTGCCCCTTCTTCGGGGCAGAGCATCTCCGCTCGGAGCTGCGCACGGGGGCCGAGGGGCAGACGAGGTCGCCCTTCGGCTCAGCTCGGCTCGGGGCAGGCACGCCGGTGCCAGCTCCGGGCGGCGAGCAGGCACAGCTGAGGAAGGGACGAGCATCGGGGGGAGGGGGGGCAGAAGTGTCTGGGTCCAAACATCTCCTTCTGGTTTTCTGAAGTCTACCGTTTGACTTACGCTGTCGATGAGTTAAGTGCTGCTAACAAACAGAAAACCCAGCACTTGTTAGGGGCGCCTCTAAGCCACACGGAGGGCTTTGCCAGCTTCTGTGTTTAGTCTCTTGAATAGCAACGAGCATTTAGTAAGAAAAAGAGAAAGAAACAAGACCTGCAATTTAGCATGTATGGCTTCTTATCCAGAAGAAGACATGGTTTATGGACAGCTTATAGAAAAGGTTGCTTCAGTCCTGGTCTATACCTCACGTGCTAACGCAGCTTCTCCGTCAAAACTCTGCAAGCTGCAGCTGCCTGAACAGACCCGAYGTTGCCGTTTGCTTCTTTTTCCTGTTCTCTGAACTCACGATCTGTCCTGAGCAGCCGTGAAACTTCTTCACATGAAAGAGCAGCTTCCTGTAGCTCTAGGGAGTGACAAAGGAGTCGCATCCACTCAGCAACAGAGCGCGCCAGCRTCTCAACCTCACACTGCCAGAATTTCCTGAAACAACTTCATTACCTGATGAATAAGCACTTCACATACAATTGCATCAGAAAATAAAAGGATGTAAGTAACAGATATCAAACAACATTCTGAGTTTATATTCCCCCCCCCCAATGAAAATTAGGTGCAACTAAGAAATACTGCAGCTTTACATTAAGTTGCTTCTCTCACTTCACAGATCTCATTAACCCAGCACCGGCTCACAGAGAATCATGTTCCACCTCTGCTAGGACTCCRTATCATGGTTGGCCTGGCAGGGGCTAAAGACAGACATACTTCCAAAATGACAATACTGGTTATCTCTGGTATACAGATACAACAGAAACCAGAAGTTATTCTCAGTCATTATATATGCTAGGTCTTAGTTCAAGCTATTTCACAGGAGCCAAATGTTCAAGGAAGCATTTCGACCAGTCCTCTTGAGCTGCATCTTTGCTTGGAGAAAACTCTGTTTTCCCCCCAGCCAACCTGAAGGAAGGACTTGGCGAAGGCAAGGCAGTTTGTCACTGCGCACGCCTTTCACTCTGTTCCACTCGTGGCAGGGCTCCCTCCTAACTTCAGTGAGGACAAAGTCTATGTTGAGTTGAAGTATATCAAATTAAATTGTTTTTAAACCAGCAGAGCTTTAAAAAAATAAAAAAGTCTTAAATCAGCCTTTAGCCAGACAGTTTTAGCTCTCAGAAAGATAAGGTCAAACATTTAAGCAGTGTATATTACTGAGAGTAACACAGGGCTGTTCCCTGGCCTGTGGGGCTGATGGTCTCCTGGGACAACCCAGGAGTCCGGGGTTCACTTCTCTGACCAGCTCATTGGAGCCCCCGGGTCTGCCACCGTGCTCCTCCGTGTGCACAGAGATCGCCCTTTCAGGGCAAAGCCCAACAGCAGCCAGGTAACACAAATATTTAATGCAACTTTTCCCCAGTCACACGTCTTTTCAAAGTACTGCTAAAACTACATGAAGATTTCACTTCTCTTCTATAAAGCATCTGACTGATCATCACAATGTTACACAAAACTTAGAAAAATTACAAAATTGTGCTAAAAGAACAAAACACTTCATAGCCACAATGTGTCAACATTAAAGAGTATATTCTTCTTGGGGTAGAAGAGTCATTATATAACTATCACTGTAGAGACAATACTGTACGAGAACAAAAAAAAGTAGTTTTGTATGCTAGGAACACACACTGACGCCTCCAACAGAAGACTGGATAAGATCAAAGACCTCTTTATGAGAAGTATTGTTAGAGAAAAGGTCAAGCTTACAATGTTTATTTTCCAGTTTCTTTTTGGCATTCCTCTTACGTCTTAATGCCTTACCATCTTTGAACTTCTACTCTTTATTCACAGACTAACGCTCACCACCTGGCAAATAACGTGGAAGAGCTTCAGCAACACTGACAGGTTTCTGGGCAGCAACACAGGCTACCACATATACTTAAGCGTCTTCATAATGAAAATATATCAGAGATTAGGATTGAATTTGCTGGGTGTTCACAGGCCTCTAACTGCAAGTGCCATGCTGCTATTTTGGAAAAATAACAGCTATTAAAATCTTACCAAAACATTCAGATACCCTAATCATGATAACATGCAATGGAAACATACATCCATCACCAAAACACCTGCTGTAAGATGCTGATTTAGCTGAGGAAAACCCCAAGCCCTACCTAACCTGTCTTTCCAGACTCTAAGAAAGGAAAATAACTGAAATACCAGCAAAGAAAATTAAAGGTTCAAGACTTCAGAACGCCTCTGAAGTATATGAATGCAGCCAGGCTGCCTGTATATATGCCTGCCACTGAGACACTCTCCTGGGGAAAGTCAGCTCAGGGCTAATCTCAGTTACCCAAACGGCATTTTAAAAGCAGTTAGCAATGCTTATCTCGATTTTAAAGCTGCCTTTTAACAGGCTGCTCACCAGTCAGAACAGATTGGTCAGCCAAGATTTGGTGGTATAGATCACCATACTGCCGCTCACGCGGTGTTACCATACCTACGCACGACGATCTAACCGACCCGCAGCAAACCCCTGCCCTGGCCCCTGCGAGCTACGGTGGACGCGAGCACGCCGCGGCCATCAGCAAAGGCCTGGCTMAGCAAGCGCAAGGGAAGCCAAGGGCTAGATGCAGATCCGGTGAGGGCGAAGGCAGCGAGGGCACGACCGCGCTCTGTGACCGGGAGCTCACAGGTCCCACAGGAAGAGGTGGGCATGCAAATTACCACAAAAAGTAATGATGCTGGGGGAGATGGAGAGGGGAAGGATGGTAGAGACACTCGAGACTCCTGAGCACCATTAAGGAACATGCTTATTATTAAAACACTGTTCATGGAGAACTGAAAAAGAATATACTGATTCTACCAGGTTCCAAGGATCAACCAGAACTGAATCAAAACAAAATCCAACACAGTCTGCATATCTGTCTCCCAGCAAAGACATCTGCATAAAGCTTTATAACTACAGATTACCCACTGTTGTTAGTTCAGTTCTGGGTGGCAGATACACCAGACATACCTGGATGTTGCATCTATTTAAGACCAGAGCATGAATACTCCTCTCCTCTCCCAAACTCTGGGATCCTCCCACCTCAAGATCATAGAACAAACTAGCATTCAGGGTAGTATTTGCCCCAAACCTGGTAACACTAAGGAGGAAGATGACCATAACTGGATTAAACAATAACCAGAGGATTACCAAAAGACCTTTGGAAAAGGAGGAGAGGTCAGTTTGAAAACAAATATGAAACAAACACGAAGATTTGTAACAGCAGGGTGAGAAAAGCAGGAACCCAGTAGCAGTCAACACCTAGTCCGACTCTGCTAGACCACCACCACCACCTGGGTCGTGCGACCAGACCTTCTGGAGACTAGGTATAGAAGGGCATTCAAAAATTCACAGGTGTTCACTCACACTTTGCAAGTGTATTACTGTGGCTTATCTGTCACATCATTGATATTAATCCTGAATATGTAGTTCATTGACTGCCAGTTATTTACATGTCATTAATCAAACAAATTGATTTGCTCCTGCTTTGAGTTGATCATTTTTTCCCTGCAATGCTCTAGTTGTCACTAAATTATTGCTSCAGGGCAGGCCTGCTTCCTCATGCAACACCCAGCACAGCTACAAACTAATTCAAGTGGACTTTCTAATGTAGCTATCATCACCAGAATTAGGCTAACTCAAGTATTCAAACACATGCTGCAAAAATCTGTCATTTGACCTATTTCCCATGTGCAGTGATGCCGTCAAGCTTTTAAGCCAGTAGGAAAATTCTGAAAGACACTTGTGTGTGCAYGTGTATGCACGTGTACAGCTGTGCATACTGCAACAGAGGTTTAAGAGAACAAAACGAACACCACTCGTTTTGTATGGCATTATTATTCTCTTAGATCTCCCTTTCATAATGCCGTCCCTGCACATCACTATTGAYAGAGCGAAGGAAGATTACAGCAAGATCTATAAAGTTATGTTGGGATGGACCCCACTACCAAAGCAAGAACATCTGATGCCTCAAACATAAAGGAAGTATAAAACAGAAGAGGTTCAATTAAGTTTGCTTGAATCTTTTTTGCCTTTGATTGAAACAAACATGCAGCATTCGTTCGGTCAGCTACAGAAGAACAGATGGTAAATTCCAATGGAAGAACGGCAGTTTCTGGAGCCACCTGAGCTACAGGGCAAGTATTCGCTTGACTGCACCTGCTGGGAAAGCATGCCACCAGCTCCAGAAACAACACAGTTTAAAAGCCCCCAGTATCTGAACTGCTCCATCCTTCTGCACTATCAGGCCTGCCCAGCCTGACTGCCTCCTAGGATAAAATGATCAGATTTGTGGACAAGGAGAAAGCAGTGGATATCACTTATCTCAGCTTACAGCAGCATCTCCCCAAATCTTCTTGTATCCAAGTTAGTACTTTATAGTCTAAACGAGTGAGTAACTAGATGGGCAAAAAATTGGCTGGGCGACTGGGCTGAGAARGCAGCAGTTAATAGGTCATACACTCCCTAGAAGCCAGTAGCAAGTGGAGAACCACAGAGGTCAAATCTTGGACCTGTTCTCTTTAATGTCTCTACTGGTGTCCTAGAGGAGAAGGCAAAAGCTACTGCATGAGGCAGCAGTGCACCCTGGCAGCAGCGGAGACCCACAGCATCCTGACCTGCGTTAAGAGAATTCAAAGGAAGCGATTATCACCCTCCCTCCTCAGCACCCACCAGATCTCACAGACGGTACTTCACGCAGGCTGCAGACCCCCCAGCACAGGAAAGRCATCAATAAATTGAAGYAAGTTCAGAGGGCCACTGAGACAGTCAGGGGGCTGGAGCCCTTGCCCTGTGAAGGGAGGCTGAGGGAATGAGGCTTGTTCAGCCTGGAGGAGAAAAGGCTTTGGGGGACCTAACAGTCCAACACCTACAAGGAGGTCATCCAGGAGATGAAAACAAGCTCTTCACAGTGGTCACTGTGGTGCATGGCAAGAGGATGAGAAGCAGCAGGTATAAATTCAAAAAACAGAGATTCAGACTGGAGATAAGGAGAAAATTTTTTTTTTTTTTTTTTTTTTTTTTTTTTTTTTTTTTTAACATGAGGACTGAAGTAGTGGTACAGGATGTCCAGAGAGGTTGTAGAGTCTCCATCCTTAGAGCTCTTCAAGGCTTGACTGGATAAATCCCTGGACCACAGGTGACCCCACAGCTGGCCCTACTTTTAGCAGGAGGTTGGACTAGGCTGAATTTCCCTATAATCCTATGATTATATTCAATTAAAAGTACTAGCACTCATTGATTGCAGAATCAGTTTTTAAAAACACACATGAAAACATTTCRTACTTTTTACGTACCATCATTGTGTCCATCTGAAGATCTCTGTACCACTGTATTTCAACACAACTTAGAATTAACACCCCAGTTCTTGCYCCAAATGTAAACTTTCAAATAACATTGTATATGGCTTGTTAATTTAGGTTATCCTCTAGACAGAAAATAGTTAAAATACTGAACATTTAAAAGTACAAGTGTGCTCAAATTGCCTTTTTTGTGAGTAAATCGGACAAAGAAATATTGTTGAATATCCTGAGTAACCAAACAACAACTTAACTCTTTAATTCAGTGCACTTGCCCCTTCTTTCAGTTTTGGTGCCACTCCTCCGTTTCCAAGCGCCTTTAATTACAWTTGGCTCCTCTGCACTGCATGTTTCAGCAAGGCAACCGGGCAACATTGTGATCACTCTCTGACAAATTTCTTGAGTAAGATGACAGTTTCCAACAGWCAATAATCTAATTAGGCAATTCTTTGCATTGCAGTTAAATAAACTCTTGACGACTAAATATATGACTAATAATAAAGTTCCTTGTGTTCGGAGGTCTATAAATATATGACTAAGCTTTTCAGAAACTTGTTACTTAGTTGTTATAATTTGAGCCTGATTCTAAGTTGGTTGTAAATAAGCAAGTCCAAGCAAAATAAGTAGTTGAATTTTTAAATGCTTCTATTTCAGCTGCTCCAGGTGAAATAAATGCATTTGCATTTCTGCAGAAGGACAAGGGTCATTTGTCTGAACTGACTGCAGAATTACAGCTGTTACCACAGCAAAGACATTAAGACAGTCTTACAGGATCCAATACCAATTTTCCCCAAAGGATTGCAGAAAATTAGAGATCTGGCAGAAAACCTGTGGTTGCTAACATTAAAATAAGAGCTATCAAGAGTAATTTATACTGTAACCTGCCTATTCATCCTGAATCACTCAACTCATTTTTTATAATTAAATTCAGGGGAAAAACACACAGAACTTAAAGCATTTGGCAAACAACACTTTCCTATTCTTGGGGCCAGGAAAAATACCTATTACTCAACGGTATTTCCTATTAAGTTTCTCAATAAATCTCCATTTGTTATGTAACTAAATCATTATTAGCAGGCTCTTATTGCATTCAGTTAAATAGGGAGAGGATGAAAACATTTATTCCACTACTTTAAGCGTTCCAAACATTTTGGTGCATAACAATCTTAAACCTACTCCTTGCCAATAACTTAGAATCTGCAAATCTCTTGCTCTTACAATCTGTTTGACCAGAAAGTCAGAAGTGACTGAAATTCTTAATCAACATTATCAAGCCTTCCCTTTCAGAAAGCAAGCAAACAGGACCCTTGAARACCTCTGCTCCATAGTGTGCGCGCACTGGGCTTTGCGCCCCTCTCTCAACGTGCTGACACCTTCTGCAGGGAATTAAGGCGAGGTGACTGGAAGACTCAGCTCCCCCAAGAGCACGGTGCGCCCATGCAGCGGCGCTGGCTAAGCTGTTCCCATCGCAGCTCCCCAACAGCCGGAGCTTGCTTCCGAACACGCACGCGCAGGTGAACCAGCAGTTTGGTTCAGCCAAACCCAGCAGGGCGCAGGCGGCAGCTGCCCAGCTGGSGAATCACGAGCTGCGCGGCTGCCGCGATCACGGGAACCTGCTGCAAGGCAGGGAAGGCAACCAGGGTCAGAACTCCTTCAACCGAATCATCACTAGAGGCGCGTCAAGAGCCTCAGAGAAGACCTGTCCCACCTCCTCCCTGCACCCACAAAGCCTCTAYGCGCCAGCCGCAGTTCCTAGCCTGGCTGCCCCTCTCCACCGCAGCTGATACCCGGCCRCCACCCAGTGTCTAACAAAAACTGGGATATGAAAAAACACACTGCTCACGGCAGTGGTAGCCCAGTAATGAGTGCGCCAACCCAGGACCCTGCAACTCCCAGTTCAGGCCTCCTTTGCCGCAGAGTTCTCATACGACCTGCGGCGAAGCTCTTCTCTCCGTGCTTGTCGTCCCCGAGAAGCACGCAGACTCGTATGCTACGTGAGAGAGGGCAGCAGGGTGTCGAGCAAARCCAAGGCAATGCTATCCCCAGCAAAATGCACTGTTTGTTGTTTCTAATCTCTACAGCCGTCAAGGATACTAGGAATCATGAAATACCAATAGGTTTCCACAGAAATCATAAACACGAGCAGCCACACCAGGCCTTAATAAGGTAAAGCTGTGTGCCCCGAAGAGAGAGCTGTAAATTAATACCTGGAGAGTGATGCAGGTCTCTAATTTCTGACTACGAAGAAATCTCATCACAGAGCAGATGGGAGATGTTCATGGAAGTAACACAACAGAAGTTCCCCGAGAGCAATAAATCCAGGAAAAACTAAACTAGCAACAAAGTAAAAGGAGATAGACAAGCTCAAGACCTCTTGGAAAGCAGACAYAGTAAAAGCATTGAGCAAATCAGTACAGAAATCAAAGAATGGGGGAAAAGAAAGCAGCAGATCCAGAATTAAGTACGTAACTACATTAGTGAAATAAAGTATAAAAAGATCTCCCACACAACAGATATTAAATGTCAAAGAATAGTAGAAGCACTGAAGGAACTTCACAGGGACAGACTGCGTCCTAAAGCCTCATCTGAAAGCAAGCACTCTAGATGAATTTGACTGCCTTGCAAGGCAGAACTGACAAAGAAGCTTTACCAGAAACACTGATTGCTTAAAAAAATATGAAAACAATAGAGCAAATAGACTGATACCATTTAAGAATTAAGAATTTAAGATTACTCTACTACTAAGGCCCACAAAGACTTTCCTGCTTGACCAGTTAAGCCTGGAATTACATTTACTATACTGTCTTGAAACAGCATTGAAAGCAAGTCTCAAAACATCTCTTACCAGTGAGCTGATTTATTATTTATTTTAAACCACAAAAGGGGGAGGAGAGCACAGACATGTGAAAGAACAATGAAACTACTAAGCCCTGTGCTCTTCTATTTTTATTTTAAAACCTGAAACTACCTCCCCAAATATAAATTTTATTATCACTTGTTGTTCAAGTGCATGCATGCCAAGCTTGTCACATGAAAGCAAACTTCACATTTCAAAACAGCCTTATTGTTTCAAAAGAAACAAGTCCTGCACAAGACGACAATTTTGCTTTTGCGAGAAATGCAAACACTTTTTGTGTTACCTCTTTCCCTCCTCTATTTTCCTACATGCACGAAAGGAACCTACCAATAGCTCATGTTACTCTGTCTAGAGAAATACTAACATCCTCAAAAATAAAGGTAGAGAAGGGTTTTTCCTGAAGTGACATCCAAATTCAATTCTTCCCATAGTCTCGAGGGGGCCTCTCTGTACCTACTGGACAATTTTCATCCAGTTCTCTCTCCCTCTTCAAAAAAACCCTCCTTTCTTGTGTGTTTTTAGTGTCAGGTAGTGGAGGATATAAAAAGATCATGGACATGCCTCCCTATTGCCAAGTAATATGAAGCTGAACCTTTTGATATTCCCCAAAACAATTAATTTCATATTTAAGTCAAGTACATTTGTAGACTTCAGGTCATATCCTTCCTGTGAAGCAACGTCCACAGCTCTGACTCCTTAAGGCCCAGTTCTAGCAACCTACACGGAGAGGACAGATCTCTGTTCCTCCTGTTGAGTTTTGAACTTTGAGATTGTCAAAAMGTTTGTCCAACCTCATCTGCAGAAATAAGCAGGCAAAAGCCACCAACCTGCCTACAGCTGGCTGTAGCCTCTAAAACCCCACGCCAGCTTTTCTGCTGTGATCTGCCACTGCAACCCCTGGCTTCCATGGGTCACGCTCAGACATAATCGAGATGGAGCTCAAGGAGGATAAGGAGAATGCACCTCAACTTGTCTTACACTATTGCACCTAAAATTGAGACACCTCTGGATAGTTTGTCCACCTTTACACTCTCCTTACCTGGAGCAACAGAAGTGCGTCGGCCTGCCGCTTTCCAGGCCTGACYGCCTAAAGAGAGGCGGGTGAATCGCACAGGCAGGGACAGAGGTACACCAGCACGGTTAAACCTGCCAGAACTCACCTGCCAACGTGCTTACAATTGTTATCCCAGTCTTAAAAAAAGACCAATACTAGCACGATAAACCCCCTTGCTTACTCATAGGAAAATAAACTCCAGGCTCCATTTTAGGCTGAGATTTGTGTCTTATTAGCAGCATCTCCTAAGTGTGAGACAAGCCTCCTGGAGAAGCAAAGYGCTAACGTAGGAGGTGGCTGGAGGCCCAGAATAGCGGCACTGCAAGTTGCTCCAAAACTGCTCTTTTAARCTGACAACATTGAAGAGAGTATTACTTGAAACAGTTTTCCCTAGGAAAGGGCTCAGTATTTCAAAAGCTTAGCCATGTAMAACTTTTTAGTGTTAACAGCCATGCACATAATCTGATATAAGCATCTAAGGATACAGCTATGCTACAATTACAGAGCTGGATGTGTAAAGATCCCTTAGCTCTACTCACAGTGTAAGGAAGCAGGTCCAACAAGACGCTCAGGTAAATTTACAGACTGCTGTCTGTATTGSTTTTACAGCCAATAAACCTTCAAAGAAATAATTCACAAATCCGTCAGTAAAACTAAAAAATCTTTGAAAAGATTTATCTTAAAGAGATGAAAATAATCCATAAAAATATGACAACTCYATAAATAGCAATTAACATCAGGGCCAATGCAACTTATACTTAGTGAGAGGAAGTTCCTCGAAAAATGTTTTACAGAGTCATTTAAATGCACTTAGAGATAACTGTGTGTACATGCACTAAGTTGCGCTTAAAAAGTGATCAATAATTTTAAAACATCTCTCAAGTTTTGTTTGGTGGTTTTTAGATTCAAAGAGATGAGGGAAACAAAACCCAAAATATAAAGTAATTAAACTTTGTTAAAAGCATCTCATTGTAGTAACCTTAATAAAGACTAGTAAAAATTAGATGTTACGATGCAGAGTATCTTCTAGAATTGCTATTATTTTTATATCCAATAAACATTTCCCCTGGTAGATTTCCTCATTCCCACCACTATAGGAAGGCAGAAGTACAGTAAAACCATACTGAAAATAATTGCAAAAAAAAAAAAAAAATGCTTCAGAGCACGTTGTCTGCATTTGCTCACTGTGCATTTTCTTTAGCATAAGTTTTCTGGGCTTCATCTTCCTGTCCAAAACRCATTACATGCTTTTCTAAAGAGAAGATAGACTTTGCTTTCAGTTATAAAAGTCTCTCATTCTACAACYAAATCAGAGGATGAAGTGCCTACTGACTGCACCAGAATAAGGAACATTTGCTTTCAGGAGACAAAATCCTTACCTTATTCTTTAGGGTCAAACCTGCAATCTGTTGTGTCTAAGCAACTTAAAAATTTCACCTCTCCATACTAAAACCAAAAGCTATTTTTACAGGCTTCACATATTCCTTCCAGATTTTTATTTTCCAAAGAGGCTCACGCCTCATCTGGCACTTCAAGAAATTCAGCAAGGCTTTATTCAAAGAGCTGCTAGAGATAATGGTGACTCACATCACAGAGAGCTGCGAAGAAGTGCCTGTGTGTCAAAGGGAGCTGGAAATTACATATCAAACTCCACCTACAGCGTCTCCACCTTCCTAGGTAGTTATTTTAAAATGCTGTGTTCCAACAACAAGTAACAAGACCAGATGCATTTTGCACTTTTCTTGTATAAGAGAACTCCTTGAGTATAAAGAARAAGCTCAAAAGTTTCCTAAATACATTCAACAAATGTATCTTTTTGACTTTATAAAAAAGGTAGAGATGTAAACATAGGTATTTTTCATTTTCATATTTTTGAATACATTTTTTTCTGATTGTAAACCAAAAGTAAATGAATGAGAGAACCTAYATACTATCAGTCTCTAGATATGAATTCTTCCTATAATGAATTTTGAAAGTGAGAAACAGTAATATGCTCTAAAATCAATGGAAGAAAAATAAATTCAACGACACCTAATTTCTGGAACAGAACAAAAAAAGTCAACACAGAAATTCTAGGCAACCTCTGTACCAACAAATACCACAGACAGGTGTGGTGATGAACAGGCTCACCCAGCTTTGCACAAAGGGCCAAAGAGGCCACCATCTCGCACAGGCTTTAAACCACCTAAKCAAGCACTGCTGCCAAAGAGCCTGGCTCACCCCAGTCACTTGTTCCTGCGCTATCTCTTCTCCAGTCAACAAACATTTTTATCTACCGACTACAGTACAGGTTTGTGAACTAACTTGGTGAAGGTGTCCCAGCCTCAGCCCTGGCTGAGGTTAACCTGGATTAGATCCTTCACCTGGTCACTGCAGCACCTCATAAATGCTCGTACTGGTGCAAGGGAAAGAAAGAGCTGCCAGGGCAGAGGAGGAAGGGACACTGGGCTTTTGGTTTTGGCCAGCATGATGTGCAGTTCTCAGGTGAGGTTCTCAGAGAGGTTACAGAGCTCTACATCAGCCAGAAGTCCTGTGGCCTCCCTGTGCAACCCTGCTGCTGCCATCCTATTTGTGTTAGATAGCCATTTCATGGTACTAAAGTGCAAAAAATATTCACTATTTTTGCCAGGCTTATTTTCTGCTTGGCAAAGGAAAGTGTGGTATGACCAAGAGGAAAGTGAGATCTRGTGTAACTTGTTGTTTCACCTTCAGAAAACTTGGCTCACCAGCAAGGTTGTTGGCTTATCTACAAGTCATAGATCCTGCCTGCATATCACAAGGTTGCACAAGCCCCCTCTGCTCTCAACTGCTGCAGGCAGCTGCATAGGAGAATGGTATTGATGAAAACAAAAGACAGGGGAAAAAAGGGAATCAGACTATTAGTCTGGGGAATTCACTGGGGTTAAGGAATGACTCTGGTTCAAAAGGGAGCAAGTTAGTCACATGGATAACAAGAGTAATAAGCTAATTACATCAAAAATTTTGGAACCCTCTTACCTGAAGTCTGATGATAATCTTGGTAATCTTCAGATACCGAGGTAAAACTGAAACCTATCAGAAGCACATCATTCTCTTGCTTATGTGGGTTGAACCTGCTGGTGCAGGCTACTGCGAAGACCAGACTTCCAACATCCTCAGTTGAAAAAAATCCTAAACTCATAGGCTTAAATTAATAAAAGAATATTTAAAYTTAAGACACTTTGCTCAGTATGAGGTTTTCCACAAAAAATAAGGAGCCGGCTATCTTTTWTATAAATATATTCAGTGATCCCTATTCTGCAAAGTGCTGCTAGGAAGGAAAATAATACCCTTAAAGGCAGGGCTATTTCCCAAACTATTTCACCCCTTTCCTATACAAAGTACTTAGGAAGAGCAAACGGCTCTCAAYGATTGTTCCTCTTTTTTTTAAGCACCATTCAAACCTACCCCACAGCCTGGGAAAAAGTATCACAGYTTAAACGGTGTTAAGAAACAAGGAAAAAGGAAGTCTAACACTCAGATGCACTTTTTCAGGTGATACTATTTCCACCAAGCTCTGATTTCAAGGCCCATTTCTGCCTGGCAGCCTTTCTCATCTCTTTCAGAGACTGAGTCTTCCTTTTGTTTTGYGCACATGGAAACAATATGAAGTTTTCTACTGCAGATAACTTYGCAAATACCCCAAAGCAGCAAGTATGTTAGTGCAAAAGAAGAGTAACCAGCCAAGGGAAGTAAAAGCTATAAGGATAGCCACATAGCCTATACTGCCTTACAATGTTATCATGTGATCCTGACTGGTAGATGTTTACATATGAGATCCCAAATAACTAACTCCCAATGGGACAGCTTAGAACAGTAAGCTCCTTGAAACCTGCATCTCAAACCATATACATCACGCCAAAGCATGACATACAGCTAACACTGCAAGAGAAGCAACCATATTTCTTGCATGTTATTCTCAGTGCTAACAAAGTAAACAAAAAAGTCAGTTGATGAAAACAAATTATCCTAAAAACAGTGATGCTACCCCTATTTCCAACAGCTAAAGATCYAGTCTTCAGTTATTTCAGAAAAAAATCCACATACTGCTTGTCTCAGAATTCAATATACATGTTTCTAACCAGAAGTGCCTATTTTAGCAATATCTACTTGATAGAGTGATGTCTTGTCATAACCAGTCACAGAAAGTTTCTACAGAATTCAATCAAGCACAAAATGTAAGCAAAATAAAAGAACAAGAAGCCCATACAATAATTTCTACCTCCACCTCARAACAGTCAATTCTCTGGGGCTATGAGGTCTACCCACAGCAGTAACCTCTGCCTATTTGTCGTCACCTGCATCGTGCCATCAGCATGGTCAATCCTGCTGCCAGCAAGAGGCTCGTTTCTGGGGAGACTCCCAGCAGCCAACAGCCGACGTTAACTTGTACGGCGTTTAGATGGCGAGAACAAGCAATACATTACTGCTTCAGGCTCCCCCAAGGTTGTCCTCTCTCCTCACCCCACTCCTAGCTGACACATCAAACACAGTTTTGGATAAGAAAATGAGAGGCTTGAGAAGCAACTGTTTCTTCCTTCCACAGCACGGTTCTCTGTGTAGGACAGTCTCAATGAAAAGATAAACAATGCTGAAATTGTTAATTGGACTGGACTCATCGTTCCTCCCAGTGCTACACAAAATACAGTATTATACTGCAGGAACATGGTAAAAGCATTAGAACAAGCAATRAAACATTCAAGGCAAATAACTAGTAAGTTAGAGTTGTCTAATGCAGTATATGTAATACTAAGACAGATGACAGAAGAATATGGCAAAGAACAAAGGTTAATTCTTTACACTGTATAATAATAATTAACAGTAAATGTTTTAACTCTTGCTTTCGACTGCCACAGAGAACACAGAATTTAAATGTAACAGAAATCTGCCATTTGTTCTGTAAATTTTCAAATTTACATCTCCATCCGACTGAAGCAGCAGAGGGGAAGTTTCCTCCTACTCGTCCCGAGCCCAGCAGACGGCGAGTTCCGTACAAAAGCACTGCCATGGAGAGACTCCAACAACCGGCTTCAGGGGGACGGGACCCCGGCACCAACGGCGGCGTTGAACAGTCAAACTCCCCAGTGATTAGYGTCCACGCTTGGACGAAAGACACAGTTACACAAAATCCTCAGAGGGGTAACTCGCCCCTCTTGTCTCGAGCGAGGAGCGTGCCACTGACGTCCTGCGAGTTAGCCGTGACAGGTAGTCACATCCTTTGCAGGTGCRGGCCAACTTCACTCCCATCGGCCACATAAACGTCTGAACGGGCACGTGCGCTATTAAATAGGTTTAGCTCAGCTGGTGAGAGTGTGATGCTGCTAACGCCAAGGTCGTGGGKTCAATCCCCATACAAGCTACGTTGAGGGTTGGACTAGGTGATCTCCAGAGGTCCCTTCCAACTTTACCATCCTATGCTTCTAAGAAATGCCCGTGAACTTTTAAAATCMTTAGTAGGTGGAGGACCAAAACTTTTGTAACGCAAATACTCTYTCTCCCCACCTCTGTCTTTTTTTTGGCTGATAGGTAAACAAACCTCATTGTTCCCCTTAAAATATTTTAAGTTTTGTTATTTTCATTATGTGACCATTCAAAAGTTTATGATCTCCATGGTCAACATGTTCACTTGGCCACTACCCTTGCAAGTCACAGTTCAGTTAGTTATTCGTAATGTGCCAATACTATATGCAAAAGCCTTCACCCAACAGAACAGGATGCATGTTATGCGCTCACTGCCCAGAAACAAAATTTCAATCAATACTCCCAAGAAATGTTACATCACTTCATCCAAATGCACAATAAAATGTGAGTCTGAACTTCTAAGTGCTTTCTCCTTGTTTAAAAGTACGTATTTCCCAAATTTCACAACTCACCTCTGACAGGAAAAAAGGTTTTTGCTCATCTGGTGCAGACATGGCTATGGCCTGGAGACAACATGCATTTGCTAGTTACAACACAGTTTGAGACTGCAGTCTATTTAATTATCTTTTTACATCTATGTCAACAGAAACCACAGCTGTCWGCTCTCAGAAACCAACGCCTGTGGGTACCACAGGAAATCCACTTACAGGGAAATATTACTAAACAACTGAGCATGCAATACTGAACGTTACACCTACTTCCAATTGGTTATCATCACGCCCTGGCTGGAAGCAACTACCACTCAAAATCTGCCTACCTGACCTGCTTGCATGGTCCCTCCTGTACCTGCAGCTCCCCAGCCTGCTCCTGTGGAAACGAGCGGTCGCCGCTAACCTGAGAAGAGTTAGCGGTTTTTAACCAGCTCAGCTCAGATGGCAAACACACAAGGGTACTTTTGTGGACCTGCCACAAACTGATGATCTTCACCAGGAGGAAGAGGAGAAACTGCATATGAAACCTCTGCAGCTGGTATCATATTAACTGCACTCAAAATAATCGTTTTTCAAAGGTTGCCTTAAAAAAAAAAATAGAAAGGCACTTACAGGATGAGCTAAGCAAGATCCTGAAACTCACTGTGCACCTAGACCAGCAGAAATACACTTCACGGAAACAGGCTTAGGAGCACTGTCTGCCAGAGCAGAAGTTAAGTATTTAGTTAAAAAGATAGCTAATTATCATGAGAATGTGTTCGTTAAGATGGGTTTATGAAAAACCTCAACCCATGTGTGTGCAGGAGCTGGTGGGGCCCGCCAAAGCCCTGCAGTTACATTCCTACAGAAAAGGCAGCTGCTTTCAAAGAAAGAAAAGGACGCAGAAAGAGGGAGAGGTCACTTTTGTTCCTCTATGCAATTACGCACTGTCACAACGAGGTGCTAACGAGACTCACATCATCCTTCCACACCTTCGCAAACTGCTCCTCCAGGCAGAGGAGCCTTTGAAGAGGCTCCTTCCCAAAGAGGTGACCTGGGAAAGTGGCGAGCTGCAGGCCCGAGGAGGTCAGCACCCTCCCCACAAGGCAGTTTCACACCAGTCTACAGCGTACCACTCACTAGGAAAATACGCATCTCCCTGGACGCACAACTAATTGCTAGAATTAGTAACGTGATCTTTTAAAATTAGTTTTCTAACTCTAGTTAGACAGTTCAACATTATCCCCCAAAATACAGGACTCCTAAATAAACCTAGACCCTAGAACAAAACAAGCAAATACACAAATTTACTTTGAAAAAAATGCACACTGTAAGAAGTTATATCCTTAAAAAAACGGTTGCAGGGACTAAAGCAGCACTAATTCAAAGATGCAACAGATCCTTAAATGCTGAGGACAAACTAAAGTGTTTGGTAAGCTCAGACTACACCAACAGGCCAACACTCTGAAAGGCTGAGGAGCACTGTGGTGAGGTTGGTAAGACAGCGGACTGGATTACTGTCACCAGAACTCTCCAGCACAGATCAGGAGAAGACACACGGATACTACCTGGTTCCAAGGACAATGCTGGATCTAAATGCTGACAACTGCACCACTCTAGCTTTCCTGGGACTAACAGCAGATACCATCAATGGGCCCTCCAAACAGCGGGACAGGCCTAGGAAAGCGTGTTTCAGGTTGGTTTAAACAGAGCACGTGTTTCATCTATCAATACCAGGTTAAGGTAAACATTACAGAGACATCTGTAGTGGCACAAAAAAAAAGTGAGGTTTTGGGGAGGCACAGATAATGCTTTCCCTCCCCCCTTTATGTAACCTTATGAAATTAAGGAAAAAAGATGACTATCAGATTTAACATAAACAGTAAGTATGAGGTTATTCTGTTAAAAACAGTTACAGTCCACATTCTTTCTTGAAAGGATCCATGATAGACTAACAATATTTAAATGAAGGTAGGAGACTCCCTGTTGCCTAAGGTATTGGATATGCCACAGATACACAGACTCTCTTGCAAAGAAAAGAAATCATTTTTTAAAAGTCTAAATTCTTTGTAAAGAGGAAAACACGTTTCTTCAAAAAAGACATCCTGAATTACAGTTCAGACAATGGAAGTTTCATCTATAAAGTAATGTATATCATATTCTAACCCAGCACAATTCTTCCAAAAGCCATTTAGAATATCTCAAACAGGGACAGAATCATTGAGAACAGATTTATTTCTTTGTAGCCAGGTATTTACACATCTTTACATGCATTTCCAAGTTCTTATAATGGCTTCTGTCACTGTAGCTACCAAACATCTTTAAATAAACAAATATCAAAGTGTTTATCCTTGTGTTCAAGGCAGTCATATTTTCCCTTCATATTAACAAAACTATTTACCACTGCCTTCCTTTCAGTATCGCCATGCCTTCATCTTCACTTGTCTTCCTATCTTGATTCTCTCTCTTTTCTCTTTGTTTTTAAATGCAACTAATGGAAAGCTAATTTGCATAAAACTTTCAAAACAAAATACTAAGACTACTATAATTTAGTTTCCAGTCCACATTTCATTTCTGTTCTTACACATTTATAAAATACTTAATGTTCACTGCAAGCTATACGATTTATGGGCAGAGCAATCTCTGATCTAGCAGCATTAAGTTCACCAGGAAGGTACAAGCAATCACCCAAAGCACAGGACAGACAGAAGAACGAGGCCAGCTTGGTGCAAGCCAGCTTTAACATCATCGGCCTTACGTTACAGAAATATTTCCGACAACTCTATTTTTCTCAATGARCTCATGAAGAAAAGGCCCTGGGGGTGCTGGTGGACAACAAGTTGACCATGAGGCAGCAATGTGTCCCTGGGGCCAAGAAGGCCAATGGTCTCCTGGGGTGCATTGGGAAGAGTGTTGCCAGCAGGTCGAGGGAGGTGATCCTGCCTCTCTACTCAGCCCTGGGGAGGCCTCATCAAGTACTGTGTCCAGTTCTGGGCTGCCCAGTCCAAGAGAGACATGGAGCTACTGGGGAGAGTCTAATGAAGGATTATGAAAATGAAAGGACTGGAGCACCTCTCATAACGAGGAAAGGCTAAGAGASCTGGGCCTGTTCAGCCTAGAGACAGGAAGGCCCTGGGGGATCGYATCAATGTTTATAAATACCTGAGGGGGSAATGAAAAAAGATGGAGCTAAACTCTTCTCAGCCCAGCGAGGCTGTGGAGTTTCCGTCCTAGGAGATGCTCAAACTCAAGCGGACATGGACCCTGGCAGCCTGCCCCAGCCGCCCCGGCTGTGAGCAGGGAGGCTGGACTAGCACCCAGCAGCGGCGCCTTCCAGCCACCACCGTTCTCTGCTTCTGCCACGAGACCAAGCAAAAGCCTAGCGGCCTCTCACGTCAGAAAGTTCAGGAGATCCCCCGAGAGCTGAGCGAAACACCTCCCAAGATCACCGAAAGGGCAACGCTGAGGAGCGCGCCCTCACCTCCGAGACCCTGCTCAGCGAGGAAGTCACTCGCTACAGGGTTACTCTCTCACATGCAACTAGAACCAGCTCCTGTAACCYGACCCAGGCGTGAGATTGCTGTTTCAAACCAAGAGTTAGGGTAAAAGTTTGAGATTTCAGTTAAAGGTTCATTTCCAACTATAAAAAAGTTATTCAAATTCAAGTAGGCTAAAAATTTGAGCTCATTTCTTTGATAGAGCATACAAGTGCACATACAAAATATTAAACAATGCCAAAATAAAGTTTTTATCTTCTGACAATCTGTAAACAACAGAGCTTGCAACACTTTAATACCATCATATGCTCAAAAGATTTGATGTTTAATTGCATCATTTTATAGATATTTTTCTGCTTAAATTTATTCACATTAATTTTCAATTTACATGAAATAATTTGTATTTATTCACATAATAATAGTTCCAGATCAGCACTTTATATACATCTACCTCAAGGCTTTTTACATACGACCCCAAAACTGCTAACTTGTTTTTAAAGTTTGAAAAGGGAGAACCGAACCTCAGGCACCTCCCAGGGTCTTTACTTTTTGCTAAAGGTTTTCTATGCAGTTGAAAAGTCAGTGCTTGTTTGCCTGATAAATATAATTGAATGGCTCATAAGAAGCCAGTAACATAGTTCAAGGRCATTATTTTCTTCACTTCTTAAAACGCCAGCGTCTTGGATTTCTGTAGACCGCATTATTTTCTGGTTTAATTACCCCTTCTTCCTCAGAAATGTAACCAACATCAAACCGATGAGTTTTATTTTAGCAAGGGTAGGGGAAAGAAGAGAGAAAATAAGAGTAGATGTTTGCCATAATTTTGCCCCCCTCCATCCGACTGCTACATCAAGTCCGGAGGGCTACACACATGCACACGCATWCAAACTCGTAGCAGCTCTAACAACCACTAAAAAAGGGAACCAGAAGTTAAGKCTATCACCCTGTCCCTAATTCACCCTGCTACAAACTCACAGCGCAGGCCCAAGAAGAGGGGAAGATTGACTGTTTCTGGGCAGCGTGTCTGAAATAAAGCTTCAGGCTGGGAGAGAAGCACAGCACCTTCCTCCCCAGCAGCGGAGCAGTATTTATGGGGGGCAGAAAAGAAAAAGAAAAGGGAAAAAAAGGGCTTTAAAGGAAGCCGGCCCAAGCGAGCAGCAAGCTGGCTCACCCCGTTCGGGCACGGGGCACCGCGGCCGGAGGTCGGCACCCGCCGGGCGCCGGCGCGGCTCCTCCTCGCCCCTGGCACGCGCGGACCTAACGAGCCGCCCGCCRCGACGGGCCGACTCCTCGAGGCACCATTTAAAAAATCGTTTTAAAACGGAGCTGATGCAGTTYGGTCTGTCTGTCCTCATGTATTTTTATCCTGCTCCTTCTGCTCACAAAGATTAACCAGCGTTAGCAGGGAAACTCTGGGGATAAACTAATCTTGACTGMAATCTATCCTCTGCAAATCTTAAAACCAACTCCAGGATTTCAGTTGGGGGAAGCGAGGAGCAAAGCAACTCAGCTTTTCAGTTTGCTGACAGTGATAAATGCGTATGGGATTTGCTGTATTTTAGCGCACACCAGGAGGAGTTACGGCAATAAAAACCTATGCTGGCTGGCRGCAAAGCTACATAATAAAAACTAACTGCCAGGTTCTACCTGCTCCAGTTACTCCGAGACGTCTCCAAAAAGATGCTAGTGTCAAATCAGCCCTAGGATTTCCACAGCCGTTTCTGGAAGAGCMTGCGTTCCTCCCCTCCTCGCTTCTCCCGACGCTTGCCTCTGAGCAGAGACGCCCAGCTGGCACAAAGACCAGGGCACATCCTGGCCCACCACCCGGCTGCTTCTCCYGAGCTCTTGCGAGCGTACGAAGCGCTCTTCCCGCCGCAGTACTCCAGAGCCTGTCTGTCTGTCTGTCTGTCCCAACGCGTCAGCCCACGCTCACCTGGCCAGCCTACGCCGCCCCAGGGCCCGCCAGACCCACCGCGGCGGCTCCCCTCCGCCCGCTGCCGCGGCCGCAACCTCCCACCCACCCACCCAGCCCCGACCCCGCCGCGCTCCTGCCTCCCGGCCGCGCGCCCTTCACCCGGCCTCGCCCCACGGCTCTCCGCGGCGACGGGGACTGTCGAACGGCTCGCTTCAAATCACTGCAAATAACTATCAATTCGGTTTTTACTCAYGTGCACTTCAGTCTCTCCAAGTTTCTCCTACTTCATCATCAACAAAAATTCTGCAGAATAAATCCTGTTCTTCACTAATTCTCTCCAGTAATAAATCTTCAGCATTCATGGCTCCTAGCAATTTCCCAGTATACAATGTTAGATACTGTAAGGAACTGTTTAACCAAATATATCTACTACTACTCATACAACCTTGCTCTTTTCAAGGTCCAGCCTCTGAGAAGGACCAAAATCACTGTTTAATTGCATTAACAGCTGCTGCTCATCAGCAGCTACTGCTTTAATCTACAGAGCGCACAAGCATACCTAACAGATCCAGTTCAACAGCTACACTGAACTGCTGCAGCGCAAGTTAGGTTTTACGAGAAATGGCTTCCATCAACTTTTTTGGTTCTGGCATAGTTATATGGTATCAGAATCTCCTATCTTGCACCAATAAAAATAACTGCTGTGCTACCAAGACACACACACAAAGAGAGCATGGTAAAAAGCACTGTTTGCAGCACTTTCTAATTCTTATTGTACAGGTATCATCTTTCACCAAACTTGGGCCATACTCATAAATCATACTTTCTGATTTTATTCCTTAGCAGCCAGGTGAACYTTTGGACAATTGCAAGAGGGGGAAGTAGGAAACTGGAACAAGCAGTAAAGCTGCAAGGAAGAGAGCACTACATGGGGCCAGCACCAGCGTCTTCACCATCTGTCCCCACTGTCCGGGGTTACTGCTGCCCCAGTGGTCTCCGGGTCCTCTGCGGGGACCAGAGCGACTCGGTGCCAGGCACGAAGCACCGCCGTCTGCTGCCTCCGCCTGCCACAGCCCCCCGCAGCTCCCAGCACTCAGGTCACGCCGACGATTCAGGACCAGCTGCCATGCCTTGCTGTCACTCAGCACGCCTCTCAGCTTTGAAACCTCAACATCGTTGTCCACAGATTGTTGTTCCAATGGTAACTTCCACAAAAACCAAAAAATCACTGTGGTGTCTTTAAACGTACAARAGCCCCGCTGTATGTACTATACAAATATAGAACAAAGAGACGATCCATGAGATGAGATAAAACAGATGCAGAGAGACCGGTGAACGCAAAAGAAAGAACAAACAGCTCCACAGGCAGCTTGATGGGCTATATATCAGCTCTGGTTCCCTCGGCTATCAGCTTGGCTTTCACAAGTACTACTGCAAAGATGAGTTTTACAATGACCAGCACAGTCAAAGGAAAGTAAGCAAAACCTTGTTTAAAAACCTAACAGATTAGTGAGGGAGCCAGACCTCACGGAGTTATCACTGACATCAGCTGACAACTTCACATAACTGAGAGCAGTAGCTTCAAAGAAAGGAAGGTAACATGGTCAAAACAGCAAGGTAGGGAAAAATTAGTCTTTCTGCAAAAAATGAATCAAAGTATATTAACTCAAGCAAGAAAAACAGAATGTAAATGAGATACGTGATGAYGACAGGCAAGGAGACCAAGGAGGGCTCCATCTTATAAATTTATAGTTGAAGGATTTGCAAGCTTCTCAGGCAGGATATGCAGGCATACAAGTGATGCAGGCTTGCAACACAGGTGGAAATACTGCTGTGAACAAAAAAGCATGAAGCAGCCCAAGGCTTGAACCTAAGGGAAAAATCAAAAGTTTGTGATACATTAGGTCTGAGCTGGAGGCTAGACATCCATGACGCAGCCAAACTAATATCATGGCCCAGACCTTGGACAARACAGAAATGTCCCCCACTAACAAAGACTCATGGTTACCAGCACAGATGTGTTGGCTAAATTTGTAACTGCAGATGGGAAAATGAGTAAGCTTGGAAAACTCTAGGAAACTGTCATTCTTAGAAAAGATTTGTGCTTCACCTGCTGGTGGGAATAAACTGAATTCATAGCTCTAAACACATGGATAACAAGAAATTTCTTCCAGCTTACAGGCCCTCCTTCATACCCCAGGGAAATGGAAGGGGGACTATCCTGAAAAAGGACAGAATGGGAAATAAAAATGTTACAGAGCCCTTAATTGGCGCTGCGTGCTACAGAGTGAAACGCCCAGAAAAGTCAGCTGCCAGGATCAACGAGGGCAGAGCAGGAGGAGGGAAAGAAAATCCTACTTTCACAATCCCCAACTATCCCACTGCCTAAAAGGTCTAATTGTACCGTGTATCAGCAGTGTTATCATCCCCTGTTTGGTAGCAGAGTTGTGGGTCCTTTGCGTTCACATAGCATTTCCCCACGCTAATTTTATCAAATTATTTGGATGTAACATTTATTTCGTAATTCAGTTTTGAATTTTCTGGATAATAGGCATTTGAAAACGAGCAAGCATTTCACTGCTTCCTGGTATGTTTTAAAGGTTACAATGTTTTGTTTGAGGTGTTAATTAATGCAAAAATCATTTAACTCGTTCTGTAAGATGACCTTAAGGATACACGTTGTCTTCCTGCTAGGGTCTAACTTCAGTTAAGCTGGAGAGAAGAGGCAGGCTTTAGAAGTAACAATTATGCAACAACTTCATTTTGCTGCATTAGATACAAGGTTTTCCCTTCTTAGATGCTTTAGTTTTTTTTTGTTTGTTT
>NW_028185717.1:1802181-1809183 GCF_003343005.1 Rhea americana | reverse complement strand
AGCATATTTTAGCATTTAAGATAGTATGTATTAAGAAAACAAAGAAAGAAAACAAACAAACCTGCCTTCATACTGTTTATCTAGAACAATTCTAGGACAATTTTATTTTTACTTCTTCAAAACCAGAAGAATTTTGCTTCTTTAAAGCAAATACAAAGGTCAAATTGTGATCATTTATTCTTAAGTTCAAAGGAGTGATGTTTCAATGGGACTTTAGTAAAGAACAGGCAGAGCAACAGAACAGGTTCAAATCATTTGGGAGATCAGCACAAGCTTAAGAGATACTAGCATTATTATACTGATTTTTATCACAAGTGGTAATTGCAATGAAACAAAGACTTGAAAACAGAGTAAGAGCCATCTGAAATCTAAAGGGCTGGAAGACTTTCAACATGCATGGACAATCATAGCTCTGAGATTTTAGGACAGAAAGAAAAGAGATACTTTACATACACAAACGCCACATAAGAAAACACCACCAAGTTTGATAGATGTTTCAGCAAAGCACTTGCAAAYGATGGATAAGCTTGCCAGACTGATGCAATAAAATACCACCCGTTATTGTTGTATGCTTTCCGTAACTACAACAATTTACAGGCTCACACTGTTAACAAGCGAGCAAGCAACATTCATATTCATTTATCAGAGAACAAACATTACAGTTATACTAGGACTGTTCTCTTTTCTTTTGCTTTGTAGAAATAAACTTCTTTTGATGTAGAAATAAACTGCATCCCGGGAAACCATCAGAGGCAGACAGTCTTTCACCTGTAATATATGGGACGTTCATAGATTTAGGAGGAAAAAAGGAAAATACACAAAACATTAAAGCTGCTGGTATCTTAAATCCCTTCTACCTGATGATTTACTGTGATCAGCAGAAGAGGAAGAAGTTCTAAGACTCAAATTGCTAAGACCAAAAAGGTTTCCTTCAGAAAGCTTTGCCTGTATGTTTCTTTTTCTTGTAAGGATGTAACATTCTGGTGAACCAGGAGTTTATAGATGATGTCAGGCAGTGGAAAAAYGTGAGTGTCTGAATACAGGCCTTTTTTGAAAAGTAAGAGACATTTTAAGTGTGTGTATTCGTACTTGGCACCGACCCCACCAAGCAATCACCCGACTGCAATTCTCCTACGCTGTGACACAGGGAGCGTTCCTGAAGGTTACACAGTCCCTTGCGCATTAGCCCCGACGCATGACCACCCAACGCAAGTAAACATTTCACCACTTGTCTATAGCGCAGCAGCTACTGAAACACATACYCAGTGCACCCTGACGAACATTGCTGTGTCTGAACGGATAAAACTCGGTGAGAACTGCGAAAGCCTAATTTCCACTAAAGCCAGCAAAGTACCAGGTAATGCCGAAAGCTGCGGAAATTCTCTGGTGCCCTCTGCTGCCAGCTGCCAAAACGAACGAGACGCAACACGCTCGGTTTCTCCCGTTCGGCCCTGGGTGCCCGAGCCCAGGGGCCCAACCACAGCAGGGAGCCCCAGCGGGCGCGGAGCGGGGTCCGCAGGGCACGTCACCCTTCGGGAGCTCTCCCCGCGCAAAGTAAAACTAACGCCACCATAATACCCGCACCCATCCAACCAACACACTGATAAACCTCAGGCCTGGCTTAGCAGCCTAGTACCCCGGGTTTTACTCCCTTGCCTGAGGCTGAATAGGCATTAAGGTTTCTAAACAAACAGATTTTGCACAAAGATATCTGCTATCTACCTTACTTCTGGTAAGCAAGCCTTAATGTCTCCTCACAATACCACTAATCATCATCTGGAAYAGGGCTTTGCTTACTTATCCTTTAAAATGTTTTCTTGAGGACCAGCTCAAAACTGTTACTCATCCAGGTCTTCCAGGCAGAGAAGAACCAGCTCGCGCCATCTCCAGCCGCTGCCCCTCCGGCCGGGTTGTGGCTCACTGTCCCGCTCCGCCGTGGCAGCACACGTGCGTGAGATCAGAGCGTGGACCCAGTCACCCTATAAACTGCTGCTAGTAAAGAGAGGAATAGGATAAGCTACTGCGCAGGGACGAAATGAGCAGCTGGAAGAGATGGGAACTTGGGCTTTTTGTTGCTTGCAAATACACATCAAGCATAGCCTCATCGCGCTTCTTCACCACTCAGAGCATCTGGAGGAAATTACTGTACAATGAAGGGTCTGCCSTAGGAATACCTGTCATTACAAAATTACTTGAGTGTGCATCTTCCAAAACTCTCAGGAGAAGCCTAACACCACAAGAAAATACAAGGGGACTTATCAGACACTGGGAATAAGACAGGAGGTGACAGCTCTGCCTCACAAATTTACTGAGGCTGGACATACCACCACTGACAAATTCAAACTTCTCAGAACAGCCACCTCTGCCTGCCCACAGTTTATTTCTCCTTCGCTCCCGGCAGGCATGCACAGCTGCTTTAGCAACAACACTCAGGGAGTTTGTCTAAACATTTGCCCAAGGCAGCTCYGACCGCCTGGTAGCTGCTTTTCATTTAAACACGCTTGTTCTTACCTGACACATATACACATAGCACTGATTTAGTATGAAATTGCCTTAATGATTCAAAATCATTCCAGAATCCCATACCGCCGTCACCCTTGCGAGCACTCTACCAGATCAGCCACCCTCCGTCCGCACCGCGCTGATTTTATATGCTGACTCTGCTCTTTTTGCCTCACTCCAGTGGTGCAAAATCAGCACTGAAGCGTAAAGCTGGCATAAAGTTTTTATCTTATTCTCTGACTGATTCAACAAAAAGGTAAGCACATTTGTAYTGCTGATTATCCAGCAGAGAGGGGATTTCCTGGCGTAASTAAAGCCACGGCATCAGAGCACGTRAAGAACCCGCACGCGCAGCCGCGTTTGGGATCGGACAGGACGAGGTGGCACACAGCASCCCTACCCGACGGACAGAGCTCGTACTAACTGAGCTAACACAGACCAGCTGAGGCAAGCKGATCTCTAAGCTTTCTAATTCTGTRGAGATACGTAAAGATCAATTAAGAAAATCTTGCATTCCATTTTGACTTTGAATTTTAGAAAACTGATCTTGCTTTTCMAATTTTAAGTTGAGCTAAAAAAAAGCTTATCTGTAGGAGCTCTGATCATGCGTTTTCTGTTAAAATTCCGCAGTATCTTCCCAAAGCTCTCCAAATCGTCACGTTTTGTTGTTACGTGCTGCACAGGAGGGCTCACCTGCTTTATTACTAGGTGYGTTGGGAAGCTTGCAGGAATCCCACTGCAGCTCAGCTGTTTGAGCACATTTGTGCCAATAAGGAACATGATGAAATTCAATAGAGCCCACCTGTACATTCAGATTTACACGAGAGGAGATTTCAGGTATTTCTACAGTGCCATCTACAACAACAACAAACTCTTAGAGAATCAAATTTTTGATCTAAATCATTTAAGCTGATTTAGCTGATCATTTYAGCTGATTTGTCCCAAAGGGCAGACTGAGAATGGGTATTAGTGGATGTAAGCAATAGGAAAAAAAAGTGAAAGAAAAACGGTTTAAAAGTTTAGAAGAATTTTAGTTGTGGATACTAAAACTATGTTCTTCATAACAGTGACAAAATCTTTTGACAGGTACACTGTGACAAAATTCTTTAAATTACACATATGTCAAAAAAATCTGAATCTGAACTCTTTTGTTGGGCTATGCCATCTCTTCAGGTAAAAAGACAGACGTTTCGCCGAATTCATTACGTTTTAGCCTGCTGTTTACATGCCTTCCAAGGAATTTAATAACTTATTCTTYACTAGCTGCTCATTAAAGAGTTCTCTTTAGTCTTTTGAGCGTTTTTCTGCTTTCAAAAGAGACAGCAGATGGCAAGTTTATACTATTTGCTTTATAGATGTTATCTCTGTTGAATGTTCTCCTCACACATCCATAATTACTGTGATTCCATGGAGTTAAAAAATAAGTGACCAAATCTTATTTCCGTTAATCAGTGCAGCRGCTACCTTGTCAACCCCTTCCATTTCCTTTAGGTCACTCTTGCTGTCTGGTACTTTACTTACAAAATCTGAATTTATCTTTTTATTCCTTTGCATCCCAAAGTACAACCTGGTCTAAATTTAATGAGGTTCTCAATTGGCTTCTTRCCTTTCTCCCTACTCCATAACATGGTGATGTCTTCTATACTAGAAAATCTTCCAATTTTTCATTGCATATTGAGCCAACTGTCACTTCAAACATACTGCTAGTAAACTTCCCCTCCCCATGCAATATCATAATAGCCATGTGTTGAGCAATTCATTAAAAAAGAAAAAGCAGGAGACAGGAGATCAGGAGAACAGGAACTCATCACAGTTTCATCCTAATGATTGCTAAAGTACTCACTCAYGCTTGCAAGAATAAAAATTCTTATTTGATAAGTATTTTTGTTGACATTGAGATTTTCCACATAAATTCAACTCAGATTAACCATTGCTCCCTTGAAATATAGCAAGTGCATGACAAATAAAGAGAATTATTCAATTAGCTGCAGTGTACACATGGCAAAGGTATGGAGCAATCACATCACTTTTTGGGTAAGACTAAATTATTAATGACATTGCACAAAATTTAAAGAATAGAATCCTAGGAATAAATCAYAGAATGGTAAGGTTGGAAGGGRYACCCGGAGGTCATCTAGTCCAACCCTCAGCATAGCCTGTATGGGGATTGAACCCATGACCTTGGCATTAGCAGCRTCATGCTCTAACCAACTGAGCTAAGATATTATAYTGCTCCAAATACTGTGTTTCTCAGAGCCTTAAACCAGCAGAAGAAAGGTGGCTTCCTATACTTTATTTTCCAGCTAGAAAAAAAAGAAACACAAGATAAATTCTATTCCGCTTGAACCATCGCCATTGGTGCAAGTGGCTTTGCTGAATTCAATCATTTGAAAGGTCTGCATTACAGAATTCTCTAAGTTTTGCTCCATGTCCAAGAACTCCTGGAGACGGGATATACAGTGTATTTCACACACTGGAATATATTTTATTTTGCAACGCTGAAACATTTCCCCAGAAATTACATTCTCCCTTGAATGCTCTTAACTGCGTTTAAGTTTATTGGGTAAAATTTTTGACTAATGGTTGATGCCAGAAAGCATTGTTATACGCACCACAAAAGCAATTCAAGATTTTGAGTTTTGTCTATTTTCTTTAAAATGGTTTACTGCTCATAAAAACAGAAGTTCTTGACAAAAACATTTGCTTATTCAGATGTGAGGTAAGATTCGGTCCCTTTGGTCACTACACTAGCCACCAGAGGGAGCTTTATTGTTTACAAAGACAGTATTTACAAAATCCTGTATTACAGCGCATTSAAGAGTGTTTATTGTGCACCAAATTATTTACAAAACCAACTGCTTGGTTAATTTTTATGACTAATTCACCTCTATTAACTAGCTTTGAATAGACAGGGTAAGACATCAGTAAGAGAAATAGAATTTARTGTTTTTACCACTCAGCTGCTAGCACACGCGCTAGCTCTTTCACGAGCACGGTTTTCCCCAGAATTTTTCCGTGAGCTAGAAGAGCATTCACRGTACAAACCTCGCTGCGACAGGGCGCCCGGCGCGCTCCAGAGCAGGGGCCGGGACGGGCGAGGGCTCGCGCCCTCGGGGCGGCGGCGAGCCAGGAGGCCCCCGACGCGCTGCGACGGCCCGGACGCCGAGGCTCCTCTTCCCGCAGGAGAGCCTTCCCCGCTCTGGGAAACGCTGCACCCCTCCGAGCTCCGACGGACAGCACTTCTGCTCRCTCAACGGGTTAGAAGGCAAAAGCAGCAGCCGAGTAATTTAATCTGATGCATCCTTTTTCATACATAAAAACGTGCCCTTTTTTATTTCCAATTCTGTCAGACTGACGCGAACATCTACAGGATAGCGTATTACTTCACACAACCAGTCATAAGCAGAAAACRTTTCCTTCTCGTTTACACGCAGGCATTCACCTTCCTTCCTTGGGACCGCGCACAGAAATCGCGTTTATAGATGCGTGCCGAGACTGCGCCAAACGGCACAGCAGCCAGCCCAGCGCCACCCTCGCAAGTGCCGCGTTACCTTTTGAAAAACTGGTGTGGTGCATTACGAAATAAATTATGTCGCTACATTTGATATATCTTGTTAAACGCCTTTTTAATCTCGTGCTCTTTCAACGCGCTAAAACAGCAAGAGGGGAATTACAYGCAGTAAATCACTCAAACCTACAGCACTGTCACCTATTTCACCAGTTACTACAAAAGTACGTGCCCAGAGGAGCGATACGAGGCTCATCTCCAGACATYTGAAGAATCCACAAGTCCATATTAAAGTCTTATCTACAGATAAAAATATACCACCTTCTTCTCTAAATAACAACATTCTAGTCCCATAACTTTGAGTAAAACAAAAGATTAAAAATCCAGGTCCATACTGGAATTACCTTCAGGAAGAGATACAAATTTGCCCACTGAGGCAGAAGGTGCTCRGCAAACAGACTGGGTCACTGGAAGGTGATCTACTTAGCTTTCTGTAAAAYGTAAACATATACTGCATCGCAGAGAGGAGATTTAATTTTATATTCCAAGGCCCTCCAGGCAGTGGCTGCATCTGTACGCAGCAACTCGCGCAGTTCAGCCTCATTCACGAGTGAGGCTTCGAGTGCCGTCATCACGTGCGAGTAAAAACGAAACACTAGTAAATAACAATAATCTGTTCAGTATGTTGAATGATTAAGATAAATTACATTATAATTTGCATTCCTTAATCACACACAAGGATACAARCATCCTCAACAGCTGAATTTAGTAAGACAGGGCATTTAAGAAAGTTCAGAGATAGAACAAAAGGAAATAAAYGTAAAATTATAATGCTTACGTGGCGGTACAGTGTGCTTGGTTGTGAAGCTTAGCTGTTCGACCCGCGTCAAACGSGGCCGTGCGCCGCGCCGGCGGGCTCGCGCCCTCCGAGGCCTGCGGCTCCCCGGCCCTGTGGGGCCGCTCCCCGCGCACATCGAACGGGGCCGCGCCGG
>NW_028185717.1:1783245-1801511 GCF_003343005.1 Rhea americana | reverse complement strand
TTGACAAAAGTTAGTTAGGACAGAGGGGGAGAGTATAAGAAAAAGGGTCGGGGTCTACATCCACGCCGACAGGAAACCCGGAGACAGCGTTACTGACTGTTCTGCTCGGGGATCCTGAACGCGCACTCTACAGCCAACAGCCGCTTTTGCAGCCTTTACAACTTCATGCTTTCCTCACCCTCATGCTTAGCTCAAACATTACATACTCCCCCCCCCTCCAAAGAAGAATTTAATCATCTATTCCACACTGATCCTTAACAAAACTGTCCATAGGATAATTATTACACAACACACACTGACGACCACGTTAGAACGATYCTGGTTGCGATGACTCAAACCATACTTGAGATTCAAGCAGCATGAAATGTTGAAGTCTCAGCAAGGCCCTTRAAACAAGCAAAGAAAGTCAAATCCAGCGCGAGCCCCCCCCCAAAAAACACTGTCCGAAAGCTTGTCAGCACAACGACACGAGCGTTTCACTACGTTTGTGATGTATGATGCTGTTAGTCTCGCTTTTACTACAGTTTGTTCGAAACAAAGTTAAAAACATATTCCCAACTTATGTTTTTAACTCTTTGGTTTTATGGAAAACCTACCGACTTGAGGCCAATTTATTTAAATATTTAAGGACTACATCAATAGAACTCTGTTCAAATTTCGCTTAGTTTACGTGAATTTTGAAAGCAGTTTTTTTTTTTATTTCTCAATTTCTGAGTAAGTTTCAGGAGTTCTTTTGAATAAGACTTCTTAAATATTTACAAAACATCTACAAAAAGTATGGCTGAAGGAGATACTACAATCCTTTAAAGAATCAAATGAGTACTAAAGAGATTCCCATTTTTCTTGGCTTACTTCTGTGAATTTGCCATAGCACTTCAATATTTACATAAAATTCCTTCTAATAAGCAGATTTTATATTTCAACTAAAAGTTTTGCTTTTTTCAAAATAAGTGATAAAATTTAAAGCTCAAAAAATGCAGAAAWTTCATCCAATTAATATATCTAGTAACTATAAAATCCGTAATCATACAAGAAGGCCGAATTARACAAGATACAGAAAAAGCAAAGGTAGCACATAAAAACGTTAACTCTGTGGTTAGTATACTTCAATAAAAATCTCATTTTCTCTGTGCCTTAGTCCTGCTTTTCTCCAGATTTTGTTCCTCCTCTCTCGAATTTTGGTACTGCAGCATCTCGACTCCAACTGCAAGAGCAGGCGAAGAGCGCGAGTCCCGGGAGGTACGTGCTGATGCAGCGAGAGCAAGCAGTAGTACTCCTATAGTGCAACCCGGGCACACTAGTAACAGTACTACCACGAATCTACTCAGCAAGCRCTACGTCTGATTACACATGAGCCGCTTCTTTTGTTGCTTATGGTTAGCATCAAAAGCTATTCTTCAAAATAGCAAATTTAGGGGAAGAAAATAATAAAGCTTTGTCTTACCATATTCTGCATACAGCTACCAAAGGAACGTTTGTTGCAAATTTCACAAAAAAAAATTAAAGTCGATTAAACTTTTAATCGCCGCTTTCATGTAGTTTCAAGCTAGATAGGCAAGCTAATGAACAATTTGCAGGCATCATTAAAGATATACAGGGAAGTCTACAGGAAGGCTTAATTATAAATTCRGAAATTAGAGTCATTTAATTAAGAGCTAAACTGGCTACCGCTAACTTTAAAGTGATACTTCTATATAGTTGGGGACATTTTTAGTAAAGAATCTCTTCATACATCTGACCGAAATCAGCAAAGAATGTCAAACTTGGAATTAGCCTTCAGAAAAAAAAATAATGCTTTTCTGCTTCAGAACCAGTTTGTCCCTCACTCACTACCTTAGAACGATCGGATTCTTTAAAGCACTATTTACACAACAAGCCTAGGCTTGGAGGAAAGCTATTCCACCTCCTTTTTTAATATGTGCATTTTACACCTGTGACTAATTCTTTCAAAACAAAAGACTTTGGAGAACAAAGTGACTGTGTCTAGATGTTCCCACTTGACCACTTAAAACCAGTTTTCTCATTTTGCAATAGTTATTCTGGCTCGAAGACCAGTGCAAACTATGGTCTGTTTGCTCCATCTTTCAATGCACACACGAACAGGGAGACAACCACGGGCAGACTGCCCCATGCACTCCGGAAAGCTCTTTCTCCTCTCAGGTCTCAGTTTAACACACCCGTAGATTCAAGGCTCAACCAAAAACAAAACCTGGACTCGGCATAGCCAAAATAAAAAAGCACAGTTCAAGCMAAAGTCTTTCCTGCACTAGATTTGTAACAGCATAAGCTAAATAAAGATACAATGCTTTTATTGACTTTTTATTTAAAATGTACCATTCTTAGGAACTGCASCAGTGGTATCCAGATATGCCCAAGAGTCCAAGAAAATTCAGTCTGGCTATTAAGTCAGACTTTGACACCAGGCACCAGAGAGACTGGTACTAAAAACCAGCAGAGAGAGTGGAGCTTTCTCAAATCAGGAGAGAGGGTGCTGCTGGCTTTCAGTTTTTCCTGCATCATGTGGATCATATGGGGAGACAGCTGAGAGAATTTTAAATATTATCAAAACCTGCCAAAATTTGAGTGCTTCCTCACACGTTGACAGAACTAGGGCAGCAGATGAGCTAAGGAACTGTTTCCTGTGGTGGAAGAGGGGATATTCCAGAGGGCATGAGGGTCCTTAGTGTGATTAGTGGCCTTCTTGCCAACAAACATTCCATAATTTGCATTGGTTGTAATCACATACTAGGATCTCTCATTATGTTTATAACCAATTACAGTGTCCTTGCTCAAATGTATTGTGTTTAAAAGCACAAAATACTCAATGCAAAACACCTACCTGGCTCCAAAGATGTCTTTTTTTGCTAGATCAATGCCAGAAACCACCTTTACCCTGAGGATACGAGACTCCTCCTGTTAATAAAAAAGAAGAGAGRTTTAATGTTTATTCAGTAATTGATTTTCAAGATCATCACTTTACAAGAGGTTAAACTGTGAATGAACTCAGCTTTCAGATAGCAGGAGTTTTTCCTAGGTTAGATTTTGAAAGGAAAAACTTCCAAGAGGTGTATATCTAACTGTTAAAGAACAGCCCGGACGCAAACATGAAAAACATCCAATCTTACCAAAGCTGGTAAGAATTGAACAAAAATAGGGTAATAGTAATAACATAATAGTAATAATGCTATAATAGAATAATATAGTAACAGCAATAAAAGACAATTTGCTGAACAAGGTATTTGAAATCCTAAGTGATCCTCAGAAACCTAGTTCATTTAATGTATATTCCACAGAAATTCATTCTGCTTAGACTGTAAAGCTGTCTCTTAAAACACAAGGTAAAACATTCATAATGTTTTTGTCTAGATTAGCGATCTCAAGGGTTTAAAAAGGTACAATATAAAAAAAACTTAATTTCAAAATCTAGAATTCAGTTGTTTAAACCTGTCTCATCATCTTGATATACACAAAGCTCAAAAACAACTTTCAAAGATGAGCAGGTTGATGTCCTAGCAATATGCAAGTTTATCATCTCGTTATGTTTAGTCCTGGGAAACACTGATATCAACAGTATTTTCATCCTGTTTGACTAGTTTTTGTTAAACAAAGACATCACCAAAATTAAGWGTGTCCTACAGAAACAAGATTTCACAGTCACCGATGTCAATTACAGCTTTCTCTCTTCTAATATCCCTCCCAAAACTGCAAGATCAGTTACTGTCACTTCAGAATCCATTCCTTGAAGCTTCGTTGGAAAACAGTAACATTCTCCCGCAGGTTTATCCTGGCATGATCATGCTCCACCTGCTCTATCTGCTTAATAGAGCTAATGGAGAGATACTGATTTGCCAGCCTTATCCGAGGTTTTCTGAGATTATTAGGAAAGTCAGAAACACTACAGAAACAAACCACCGCCTGTCCAGTCTAATACCATTCCTCTGGAAGGAGCCAGAAACAGAATACTTCAGAGAGAGAAATCCATGGGGGCTGGTCTTATTCAACCTGTCTGCAAGGAGAGTTGGCAAACCTCCAACACATTAAACATGTTGCGTTAAAAACAAACGAACAAAAAGTTGAGGATTTAAATCTTTTCCAAAAATTTGTTTGTTCATACTCTTTCCAGCAGCAGTTACACTGTACAAAGGAGTTTTCAAATGGAGAAAACAGGATGCCTTAGCAAAAGAGCACAAAATTGTCCACCAAACAGGTGGACAAAAATCAATGCATGTGGAGAAGAAAATAGCAGATTTATGCTGACAGAATTTTGAAGTTAATGCTCTGAGTATTTTATTTAACTTTCTTCAACCTGGTAATAKCAATACTCTGCTCTGAGGCATTATAATAGCACATGCTCAAAATTCAAGAGTGACATAAATCAACAACTTTTCTAGACAAAAGTTAAACTTGTGGATTAGGAGGGTCAAGAAAACTCCTTTATGAAGAGAAAAGTAGGATGGCAAAAATGCCCCAAATGCAGATAATTCTGACCTTWTTGAAGGAGAACTGAAGGACAGGAAGTCATAACACAAAGCAGAGAGGGACAGAATAAGGGATCTTTAACGGTCACAGAATCGCAGAAAGGGTGAGGTTGGCAGGGACCTCTGGAGATCATCTAGTCCAACCCCCTGCTCAAGTAGGGTCACCTAGAGTGTGTTAACAGGGTCGSGGCCAGGCGGGTTTTGARTATCTCCAGAAAAGGAGACTCCACCACYTCTCTGGGCAGCCTGCCCCAGTGCTCTGCCACTCTCACAGGGAAGATCCTCATATATAAGRAAGATCCTCTTCCTTATATTATACGAAACTTCCTGTGGTTCAGTTTGTGCCCGTTGCCTCGGGTCCTGAATATGTAACTATGTTTTGAATGGTATTCAAAAGTCCTCCCATAAAGCCCCAAACCAACAAGTATTCGTACTTTTTGTTGGAGTGGCATCTTTTCTCTGCATTAAGATCACCTCTATATATTAACTGAATCAAAAACAACATGAAAAAAAAAAACTCACGAGCGGAAGTCCAAATACTGTCCGATCCCTAAAATTCAGGTTCTACTAGACCCAAAAGACGCTACCTGACTCTAAACTATCTGAATAGATTAGTTCAAGACTAATTCCTCCACGCTCACTTTATACTCTGAAATACATATTTTTAAACTAACCCAGAAAATGATCTGGTGACATTATGTGTGAGGTTGGATAATAAAGCTATTTTAGTCAAATAGATACCTCCTTCAGATGATGTGACCCTGTCCTTCCCTGCCTCCATTTTGCAGCCCCTGCTTAAATATTCCTTCATCTCACCCAGCAGGAGCAGATCAGATTTCAGACCTGGTACTCCTTGTCTGCAAGCAATGAAGTACAAAGTAATAGTGCTTTTGCAACTATTTGTTGAAATATATGCAATATTGAAACAACAAAAGAAAAGAAAACACCTCAAGTAACAAGAGGGCAAGTGTTGCAAGCACACTCAAAAATTCAAAAATTTTGAATGGTGCACACCACAGCATCGTTCTGTGTTCAGAACATAAGGACAGATGTAAGTCGTTCAGATTAATAAATAAGCTCTTCTGACACCTTACAACATTAAAAATCCTTCCAGTAAGTAACTACAATAAACACTCTATAACAAAGCAGATCACTTCCCATTTAAAAGGGGACCTTCTGCCCCAAATCTAGTATTTCCATAGGAAAATTGACACTCATAGCTGCATGCTTTCCTTGACTTTTTCTGTCACTTCATTTCCAGAGAAGAACAGATTTTACTGAGGTTTATGTCAGGCCATTGCAGCTCCACACTCTGCTTGGTGGAGATGACTGACAGATTAACATGGGTATTTACCACTGCACACATTTCTCTAGTGAAAGAGACATCCTAATCAGAGTTGGATGCAAACATAAAGTATCTTTTTCAGAAAGGTTTTTTTCAGAAAATTCCCTCCAAGTATGCTGTCCCTAGGTAGAGGAAGCAGTTAATCTTTTGCAGCAATAGAGAGGTAATCTCACCTCATTGTCCCTCAAAAATCAGATAAAGGATTGCTTGGCTAGGCACAAAGAGAGACTTTAAACAGAGAGCACCAACTACCTGACACAAAATTCCACCTTCCCCTCTTTGAAAAGGCTGTTCAAGAAAAGAAAATTCATAATTTGGTTTGTTTTCTTCTTGTAAACCCAAGACATAAGGACAGACAGCAGACTGGACAAGATCACTTAACATGGAAAATTTCTGAATCAGCAGACCCAGGATCCAAAAATCAAACACCAAATTAAAGGGATCCCTTCTCAGCTTTGAGCCTGAGCTAATCTTTAGTTAAGCAGTACTTTTGCTTGCTGAGATTAAGGCCATGTTTACATGTACATTTCTTTCAGTGGAAAGTGCCAACTTAAACTGCTCCCCTCCAACCCACCTTGCCCCGTTGTTTCGTACCTAGGTCAAAACCTTGGGCCAGTGCAGCCCACAAACAGCATACCAACAAAACTAAGGCAAGGGGAGGAAGAAATGGACAGCCGGGGATGAAGGGTAGATGGAGGCAGCTGCTGAAAAAACTATTTCCATGCAAAAGAAATGTATGTGGAACCAAGCCTAGAAATTTGAGATTTATGCCTACAACACCSAAGAACATTTAATTGAGCTCGGGAAAAGTTGATTTGCCTTTTATTTTTACTCCTAACACCTAGATTTCCACGATCAGGAAATTCTCATATAAAAGCACAAAAAATGTTCTGTGTCAACTGGTCTCAGTCTACATATCAAAAAGGGCCAAAAAGTTCTCACTCCAGAATTAGGCACTTGTAAATCAAGACCAATTGATGCTGCCAGTAAAGCTAAAGCCTCCTGTTTGCTCCTGCTCTGCAGGATGTTTGATGTCTCTGAAAAGCACAAGACATGAGTCAGTAATCCAGTGCAGTAAAGTCCAGTAGTATGCATACAAGCATAAAATCTGACACACCCTGAAAAGAGTGAAAAGAGTTGACCATATTTAGTATGCCATCCCAGGAAAATCTCAGACTGAAGTAGAGAAGTGTATGAGAATACTAATTTGGAGGAGAAAGGGAAGTGATACACCTGCTGCGGAGTTTCGGCTCTGGTTGGGATCCTATGCATGGGAGACTGTGAGCAACGAGGTTGAAGGATGCAGTTGGTGTCCTAGATGGTAAGCTTGTCTACTTTTTCCAACTACTTGTAAGTCTTAACTTGCTAAAAATGATCAGACGTAAGACTTCTATACAACGTAGATCCGCACTCTTCGGCCTAAGCAGCAGACAGTTGAAAGAAGATACGAAAAAAAGTGCATAAAGCCACAAACAATTTGGAACGGATGGTCTTGATAAAAGTTCCTGCATTAAAAAGTTCTTACGTTGCTGACTGCTGGACATCAAGTAGCTTTACCAGGGAAGCACTGTCTTTACATTTATGCATGTGCATGTGATGCCCAATGACACTGCCATTCAAGGAGRCCATCTCCTAGCTTTCTCCTATGCTTGACCATTCTTTCCCATCTACTTTCTGTTCACCAGTGCAGCTCCATGAGGACCTGGATTAGGAAACTAGAAACATGATGCAAAAAAAAACAAGGTTTCCTGATCAGGTTTCACCACACAAACTTTTACGCTTCCGTAGTGCACTAACTGGAGATTGATCAAACCAGTAACCAGAAGTGGGAAACCAGGCTCTGCCAAGCAATGCTACAGCCTAACCACAATATATGCTCTCCCTCAAGCATCAAAGTAACAACAGCTATGGTAATCATAGGAGTTCTTTAAAGATAAATAGTTTGAGGTACCACATGAATTGAATAAGCTACCGACCAGAAGGACATTAAACTGACTSGACAACATCATTGACATACACAAATCCAGCAGAGAAAAAGTTTATTGGCAGGTGAATATTTTAACTGAAAGACTTTTGTAAGTGACCAGTCATCTAACACGCACTCACGGAGCAGTTCTGCCAGCACAAACTGACTTTCATCTTCTGGCTCTACCTAATGCCCCCCTAAGCCAGTGAACAGAGGAAAGAGGTGGTCACTTACCACCTGGTCCACGGCCCAGTCTACCCACAGCAAACTAACACTTGGCCTCCCAGGGTCACTGTGTTCAGCGCTGCGTGTTTTCATAGCTTCACTCTGCACGTCCACAGGAAGCGACTGCTACGCTGGCCGCAGTCATCCCAGCTCTGACAGCAGACGGGGGGATCTGGAGTCAGCATGGTCCGTTTTCCTGTCCCCACTTCCCCAGTGCCACAGACGGAAGCTTTTGACCTAGATTCCTTCCTCTGTTTTATACACATATTTAGTAATCACAGAGAACTGGTGCTAATGATTGACATGCTGCAATACTGACACTGAATAAGAGCAGCCACTTTTCGAGCGTATCCACCCTTAAATGACTTAGTGTTCCTAGTAAGTGGATATATAAAAAGCACTCTTCYGTTTCTGCTCACAGTTGAAAATATTTATCAAAGAAATACCCCACTCCCCCAGATCCTTCACTTCTATCAAAATATAATTTGAGGGTTTTTCCTTAATCATTAAACGACTCAAATAAATTTGTTCTCTTATGTTTTCCAGAGGACTAATACCTCCAGGAATTTGCCAAATATACGTATTTATACAGTTAAGATACACAAGCTACCTCTTCTGTCTCAAGAGTTTTGCAATATTTCTTTAGAGATGAATATCAGAAAGACAAAAAATTCCACCAGTTTTAGGAAAAAAAGTTTCAGTTGTCTCCTAAATGCAACACTGTATGAAGGGAGCATTTACTTATAGCACATATTTATTTAGGTTACCCTTTCTTCTTAAACTACCAATGATCCGAACTTTATTTGAGCTCTATAGGGAGTTGCTTTCCACTTCTGTAAGATAYAGACAGATGAATAATCACTGAATGAAATTCAAAGCTCAGCTGTTAAAAATGTAAATATATTTTTTAAACTGTGCCTTGTCCAAAATAATGTATATTTCTTAACTTCATCCCCTTCTCTAAAGTTCCGGAATTCCCGCTTCCTGCCGGCGCTCCGGGGCGCTCCCGGGGTCCGACGCCTCGCCCGCCGGGCCGCGCACGGCCTCTCCCTCGCCCCCCGCCGGACCCAGCCCGGCCCGCCCGCGCGCCGCCGCGGAGGCCTTCGATAGGCGTTCATGTTGAACTCCGTCATCAGCCACGTTCATATCTATTTCTGCTTTCCTGCGATTAACATGAAGTTTGTGTGTTCTTGCTCCCTTAAAAAGGGGCAGAAATCGCATAGCTTTTTGCTAAAGGATAACCTCTCTACAGATTTTTTTTTTTATATATATATATATATCAGTAATTCACACACTGCCATGTGTCTTTTACAAAAGACCCAGCTGGGTACRGTGGCACCAAGTCAGCCAAGCGAAACTCAAAGCCCATCCGACAACAAAAGCTTCACTGACGAACGAAGCGCAGCCCAAGGTCATGCCAACGAGCAGGTAGGAATACGACGGGCTTACAGATTTACAACCCATGTTTACGGGCACAATCCACATTTTCAAGTGAACAAGACTTACTTTCTTCTGGTGCTCTGAAAAGTAAAGTCACTTCAAATAAGAGGGGAAAAAAAAAAAAAACCAAATACACACAGCTACCTCCTGCTCCTGGATTAATAAAACATTCCCGGAGCTGGGAGGCTYAAGGAGGCGTTAAGGAGACGGCAGGGAAAGAACCTGGGCAAAACATACTGCTGTAACCTGTGCAGTTTTCCCCCCTGCAGAATAACCCAGGAGGGAGCTCAGCCCACGTCCACTGAAGGAAAATGGCTGCACTGTAAACACCAGCTCGAATGAGCTTTAGTAGCTTTCTAAATACGTATCAAAAATCAGTTCACAGCAATACACAGTTTTCTGATATAAGAAGGAAAACCGCAGGTGCCAGCCTCCTGTTTGGTTCTCAGGGCAGCAATTTCTACGGCGCGTTCAGCACGCGCGGCGGGAAGAGCATTCGACGCGAGCTTGGACACAGCAGCTCGGCTTTCAACGAGCAGACAAGTCCGAAAAGCACCGGGACGGATCTGCAAACCARCGTTTCAGCAGATGCAGCACAGGCCAGAGACGCCGACGTACCRGATTAAGCATTTAAATGTTCTTCTGCTATTACCATACGAAAGGTAAATAAAATCAGCTATAGGTCAAATACCTCAAGATGGACAAGCTTCCTTGGCAAACGCGTCAAGAATCGCTGAGACACCGCACACACCTTCCCATTAGCGTGGAAACCCCAGAGCACCCTCACCACATTTACCTCGGACGCAGCGGAACCAGCCAGTCGCGTTAACAGCTGGTGTCGACCCCAAGACTTCCCGAGGTACAGTCACACGGTCTTCGAACAGCTAACGAAAGCCAAACTTACCAAGCTCCTCGGTTCCTTCAGTRAAAGACTCTCGTATAAAGCAAGACAGCGCTGCTAAGGAGTGAGCAGCGCGGCAGCGAGACGACCCAGAAGTGCTCTAAACAGTAGTAACCAGTATGCGGAAGTTTGACTCTGGGAGGCAATAAATTTCCATTACCAAGGCAACGAGGTGAAAGGACAGCAATCTAGTGTTTCACCTGAAGAAAGCTCAGCATGAACCGCAGTTTTGTTTTCTGGTTTTTTTTTTTTATACAAACTCTTTTGATTTCAAACCAAGATAGGCGTCAGCGAGGTAAATTTCCAYGGAATGGAATGAAAGAAACCAGGTAACGCCGGAAAGCCACCTGCACGGCAGAGCCCCGCGAGCACGGCTCTCCCAGCCACGGCGCGCAGGTCGCCTTCACGCCGCTCTACCTCAAGGGTCGCAAAACAGAACGGGAAAAACCCAGAATATATAACTTCATGACTTCACATTTAAACCCCTCACACTATCCTTTAGCCTGAATGAAGCAGCAGCACCCTGGTGCACTGGACACCATAAAAACAGACAATTACCCAAACAAATCACTCTTTAATTCTCCATAATATTATGAAAAGTTGTCAGTTAGGATCTGCGTTTCCAAAACAAAATGAAACTTTTTCATCTACTTGAAAAAAATATTTTCTATAGTAAGGCTAATCATGTTAGAATACTTCCAAATCTTCTAGCAACTGAATATGCAGAAGAAAAATTAGACAAAAACAAAAAGAAATCAATCTRATTCTTCACTCTGACTTTTTGGTGGCCTAAACCAACAGCCTAGTCAAAGATACGCAATCTAGTAAGCTATTCCACATCAACATTTTACACAGAGTATTAGAGTCRTATCATCTTCTGTTCTAACATACACCAAACAGCCTAACATCCAACCATCTAAAGGGAACCAAAGCGACGTACGCGCTGTGCTGAGGACGCCTGCTGCACAGCTCTATTCYGGGGAACAAACCCTACTTTTATTACGCTGTACGTGCGTAAGGCCAGCTGTTCGTGCCATGGAAGCAGCCGACGAAAACTGAAACACTATTGTGCTGCAAATACACAAATGAACAATGACTCAAAAAAACCCCAAAACGCAAGAGCAACCACCAGAAAACAGCCGTTCACGCCTTAGAAGTGCTCAGGTGAGGTGATTCTCAGTGCTTACTCCTGCACCATTGCCCAACCCTTCCTATCTCAGCCCAAGAATGTTCCCCGGGCTGCCGGAGGGGGGACCGCATTCCTCCCTCCGCCTGCTTGTCTGGCGGACAGCAGCTCCACTGACCGAAGAACACGGCCCTACAAACACTCCACTTCAAACTAAAACCTCTGCACACCTTTAAAGAAACAAACGAGCAAACCGCAGTTCGGAAGAAGAAAGGGTATCAGCCAAGTAAAGAAGTCAGTCAACGTATGATGTTGCTRCATTTCATTACCTCCAAATAATACATACAGCTGGGGCAAAAAAGTTGGTTTTCTTTCTGAAGGCATGGAGAGAAAAAGAGGCATCATGACTCAAAGAGAACAGCTCAATTTGTATGYGGACACCTCTGGGGATATCAGTTAAAAACTATTTTCCGAAGCCTACAGCAACAGTACAGAAATCTCAGTATGACTCTTGTGTTATCCTATTAAACCTGAGATTTAAGTGGCATTTGTGCAATCAAATGCTAAAAACAAAGACARGCATTACAGATGCAAACCCAAATCTCCACCCTTATCTGCAAAGTTCAGCATAGGAAAATGGAGCAAGAATAAAAGTGACCAGGATACAACCAGCTATTTYTTTGGCTCAAGCATGGAAATTAAAATCTCATTTTAGGTAGCTTCATTACGACCAGCCTGGGAACCTAATTCAGTTCTTTCTCCTTTTTATTCATAAATCATTTACCTTAGAAAGTTTGAAACTGACAAATTCTGCTCTTTTTCACCTACAACACAAACATGTTACCTTGTGCAACATGTGTTAACAAAACAGATCATCACATATTGTCTAAGGCAGAAATCAAAAYTGAAGCAACCGAACCTCGAGGGTTTTGGAGGAAGGGAAGAACGCTGCAGGAACCTCCTTGGAAAGGCCTTCCCGGCTGGACGGACAGGTCAGTCTACGGAGAACACGCACCCGCAACTGTTCGGAGAGGGCCGGCAGGCTGATTTCAGGATTTCCTGCGCAACACGAAGGCAAACTATGGGACAGGCCCAAATTCTGAGAAAACCAGGATCATGCTGCTAAGCAAGACCCGACTTCTCTTTACCTTTACACAGCAACAGCCCGAGTTCAGAGGGGCCCGCGCTTTTCAGCGGCGGAGCAGAGGGAATGCTAGCCAGCTGCCAGAAGGAAGAGGCCACTGCCCGAGGAGCACGTGCTTTCTTCAGGTGAGTCGAAAGGGCTGGCAGAAAGTTAAGTTTATAGGATGGCTGTATAAAGTGAGTTTTTAAAGGGTAACCAAAGACGATGTCTGGCTAGCCTGAAAAGACTGATTATCCCACAATGCTACAAATTTACTGAAGAGCCTATTAAAYATAACAAGTACCAAAACTAGCATAGCAACTGCTTTAAAAAACATCAATCTGCATTAAAGGAAGAGCAGAGTCTGGAGAAGTCCAGGCATCATAAGCTTATACAAGGACTGTTTAACAGAAATGAGCCTATACGGTAGCTGTCATTTCAACTCCTTGACCCCAAGCTCCACGGCTTCTGCAAGCTTTTAGAAATGCAAGGGACTTGCAAAAATATTAAATGGTTTACAGTAATGATTTAAGTCCTACTCTTGGGACTTTTAGGAAGAGGCAAGATTTTCACGTTTTCCCTGATTAGAGTGACACATTTGGGGGCCGGGGGGACACCATGCAAAATTTCAGAAGGGCACAAGTTCATCTTAGAGGGACAGTATCACGAGGCCTGTTTTACACACACGCAAACAGCAGACAAAATTTACCTAAGTTGAAGATACACAGGTCAAGATTAGTGTAACGAGAGCAAAGGTACACAAATCTGCGACAAGCTAGGAAACAGAAATCAAACTCCCCATCCAACATAATGGGAGCAACACCATAAAGAAACAACACCATAAAGATCACAAAGCACTGAGCTCACAAAAATCTGCTTACAAGCTATTTTTACTGTATCTTTTAAAATTAAATACTGCAGGTAAGTTGTGAGGTGTTTTTATTAAAAAATCAGGTCAACCCCATACAGCTAGATATACTTGAGGAGCTTTAGTGAGCCTGWTAAATCAGGTCACTTGTGATCTTTAGAAATACCTAAAAGAATGCAGAAGAATTTTAAATTAATGGACTTGCTGCACTGCAGTACAAGACTTGATTTTCCTTATTTAACATTTAGATCTATTTATATCACTCAAAGAATTCACAGAACCAACACATTTTCTGCACTACATAATTCATTACACTAACCAGCAGTCTCATGCAGACTATGCACAGATGTCTTCTTCCAGATCTGCCTGTGACAGTAAAGAAAAAGAACACCTATCCAATAGCTTTTGTCCTGCTTTTTAATACTGTCAGAGGTTATCCCCTCCCCTCTTCAGCTGACTTTAATTAAACAAATATCAAACTTTCTGGGGTGCAAAAATAGTCCTTCAAATATGAACTACCATATAACAGAATATTGTTTTTAAAAGCTGGTTGATCATTACAGTGTCTCTGACACTCACAAAAGTTTTGCCAGTCATGGAGAAGGAAACAAAGCCAGCTGATTTAGCTTCATGTATTTATTATCTTTGGGTTAATGTCCAGTCAGATCTATTACTTTCCAGCACACAGAAGAGAGTGCTACTTCCAAACATRTTAGTCAAAAGAGAAATACAAAAAAGCTCTCTAACGAAGAATGGCCTGAATTCCCAATCAAGAACTTGCAGTAAGAACTCATGGAAGGATGCACAAGACGTGCTTTAAACAGATGTTGGTTTAGTGAAGGTGATGCCTAATCATCAGATACTGTTTCAAAATTTGTTTAACACTAAATCTCCTGAACATCTTCACTTGGTAAACTGAAATCCAACAGCCCCTTGAAATTTGAAAAACTTTAAAGTGAAAAATTAAATGCACTTAATACAATCCTCTTAATTTGTCCTATGGCAAAACACCACACAGATCAAAGTGTAACTGTGTTGTTCCATACCAGCATTTTAGATTCCCCTTTCTCATACAAATTCAGTGATGAATCAGAAAACCATCAACAGTAAGCAGTACATCAGCCCTTAAACAGAATCTCAGAATGAATGAGGTTGGAAGTGACCTTCRGAGATTGTCTAGTCCAACCGCACCACTCAAAGCAGKGTCAACTGGAGCAGGCTGCTCAGGGAGGTGTCCAGTTGAGTTCTGAGCATCTCCAACAGCACAGCTTTCCCAACCTTCCTGTGTTTGACTGTCCTCGCAGTTAAAAACGTTCTCTTATATCYAAGTGGAATTTCCTATATTTCAATTTGTCCTGTCACTGCACATTCCTGAGAAGAGTCTGGCTCAGTCTTCTRTTTTCCTCTCCACCAGGTGTTTATTGGTAAGATGCCCCATGAGCCTYGTCCTCTCCAGGCTAAACAACTCCAGCTCTCTCAGCCTGTCCTATGTCAGATGCTCCAGTCTCTTAATCACCTTTGGGGCCCTTCCCTGGGCCTGCTCCAGTACACCCATGCCTCCCTTGTACTTGGGAACCCAGATATGGACTCGGSTCTCCAGRTAAGGCCTCACCAGGGCTGAGTAGAGGGGAAGGATCACTTCCCTYGACCTGCTGGCAATGTTCTTCCTAACACAGCCCAGGATGCTGTTGGCCGCCTTTGCCGTGAGGAAACAGACAGGCCCCTAGACCCTTTTCTGCAAATCTGCTCTCCAGGTGGTCAGCCCCCAGGCTGTCCTGGGGGCTGGGGTTACACCTCCTCAGGTACAGGACTCTGCGCTTCTCTTTGCTGAATTTCATGAGATCACTCTCTGCCTCATTCTCAGGGTCCTTCTCAATGGCAGCACAACCATCTGCTCTATTAACCACTTCTCCCAGTTTCACATCATTAACAAACTTGTTGGGGGTGCATTYGGTCCCATCGTCCAGGGCATTAACAAAGATGATAAACAGTACCGGCCCCAGGATCAACCACTGGGGGACACCGCTAGTGACCGGCCTCCAGCTGGACTTTGTTTTACTGATCACAACCTGCTGAGTCCAGCAGTTCATTTTCAGCCCACCTCCCTGTCCATTTATCTAGCCCATAATTCATCAGTTTGTCYACGAGCACGTTATGGGAGGCAGCATCAGAAGCCTTACTGAAGTCAAAATAAACAACATCCACTGCTCTCCCCTCATCCACCAAACCTTCTTCAATGAGACAGCCAGCTATCGGGCTGGTCAGGCATGATTTCCCTTTCTTAATTCACATCACCCAACGATCAATCCGCTACGAAAAAGCAATGCATAATGCAAGTGATTAGGAATGCTTTTTGAAAACTCTATAGTAAGATGCTACGGAGAAAGTAATCAGCAAGACCACATACAGTAGGACTACCAAAGAAGTTCTTGATTTCCCACAGCGCTGTCACAATATTAAAGATGAGACGATCAAAAGGGGTTAACAAAACATGTTAAGTGTCTGTTTTTCATCCTCCATTTCTCTTTTCTTCTTCTACACACTTTGCTTGAATGTTGACAAACAGCAAGTTAAACGTGGCACAAAGAGRAAAGCACTGTGTTCAAATCTAACCACCACCACCACCACAGTGGGAAAGAGAGATGAACTGGAAACAGACAAAAACAGAAGTCCAAGGAAAACTGCTTTAAAACAACCCTGGTTAGGAGGGAGACAGGTAGTAAAACAGCTTTAAAACAACTGTGGTTCAGAATCAGATAGGTAGGAAGGCAATCAGTTCAGGTTATATTTGTAGGCAATGACATGTAAAAGGCTTCAAGGTGATATATSCTGGCTTTTATGCTTAGCAAAATCCAGCTTAGCAAAAGTATTTTGTCTTGCTTATAAAAGATCAAAATCTGCATTGAAGAGGTGAAGGCAGATTTTCCCCATGTTAAAGTTGTACTACAATGCTAAAACTCTAGTTTCAAATTTTAACTGACGACAAAAATCTAATCTGCAGAGTGTTTATTACTTGCAACCTGTCTGAACAAGAAATAAACAATTTGACTTCCAGACTGAATCTGCATAACAGCAACTGTCAGCAAGTATCACGAGTTTAATACATAASTAGAAATTAAGCTGGCTTCATATACTCTTGCAAACATTTTGTCCAGTTTCTAAAATACTCTCCACCACTGTTATTAGTTACAGGATCTCAACAAATACGAGAAACCAACTATCCAGAGAAAATAGTGAAATGAAACACAGATGTGAGTATCAAAAGCAAGAAAAAAGTATTTTTTGTATCTGATTTTTCTGCTGCTGTCTTCTTAAAGAGATCAGATAAAAAGCAAAGAAACCAGAACAGGTTTCTAAATTTTAAAAAAGTTCACCATATTCCCTAAGGAATATCCCAAACATACCCTATTAGTAGCACTTCACATAAAACAATACATATTCAGAAGTAAAATAAACTTTCAAAATGAGAACCAGCAATCACTACCAGCACAACAAGCACTTGCTTGAGTCTTGTGGAGAGGTTTCAGAGGTTATTTCCCTGATATTCAATCTGGTAACGTTTGAGATAAATGAAGCAAATCAGCATTTGAATACTTACARAGATAGGCTTCAGTGCTAGAACTTTGTTTTAACTTTTTGGTTATAAAACTTAATCCTGAAAAGCTTCAAGAGTCAAAAAACCCACTGAAGCGCACAAATCATACTGATAATCTCCTGGCAAGATTCGTTTATTGCAAACGTTCAGTGAAAACCATGCAGTAAGAAACAGGTCTGTTTAAACCTCTGCAAATACTGCAGCACGCATGGCTTCTGTTCTTTTGTCTGAAGATGGAAAAAAGAAAGCACTCCCCAACGCGATTCTCCTGTCACTGGATATAGCACACATTGGAAGGATCGTGCGGTGCAACAACGTCCCAGCCCCGCGCAGGAGGCAGACGTGCCCCGCGCCGCGGCCAGCCCCGGTCCGAGGGCGGAGGCTCCTAGCGCACGCAGGCTTTGCTGTGCTGCTGGCCACAGTGCAACGGTGCAGCACCAAGTATGTTCAATTTGGTGGCATGTATACAAGCACTGAGCCCAACTGCAATCAGATTTATACAACGACAATCAACTGYGATTACGCATGTATAAAGAAACATTATGCATACAATATTTCAAGGAACTACGCAAACTTCAGTGTTTTTGTATCAGTATCCACACAGTTTAAACAAACTGAACTCCAAAGTATTAATTATTCTCAGCATCTAAGAACACACTTAAGACATGTACTTTGCAACTCAAATGCAACAACAAAGTAACAGTTCAGAAGTAAGAACTTTATTCCACTAGAAGTTCTGTAGGCTCCAAGCCAGAAGATCACTGAAAGGCTTATGAAATATTATCATTCTGTTGGATACTTGAACAGTGTTTTTACAGTCTCTGGAACTGCGAATATCAAGACCCTGTATCTCAAGTGCTCATAAGAAAAAGCTTCAGATTTTGGACAATAACAAGCAGAGTTAAAAATAAAGAAATCCCTTACATATCTTAAGATCATCTTTGAAAACCAAAGGCATGTATCAGGGTTTTCTGGAAACACTGCCACCTTCCCCAGGCAAGGTCAAAGTTGACTTTTCAACCTACATATAGGACAAGAGCACTGGACCAGTTTGCGCAGAGAGAGGTTGTTGAGTTTCCTTCTCTGGAGATATTCAAGGCCTGCCTGGATGCAACCCTTTCTAACATGCTCTAGGTGACCCTGCTGAGCAGGGAGGTTGGACTAGATGATCTCCAGAGGTCCCTTCCAACCTTACTGAT